>NW_021850476.1:258875-264761 GCF_003651465.1 Formica exsecta
TAAACGCATATAAAAATTTTATAACTCTTAAGTAGAATAAAAAGAAATTGCGCAATCGTCTTGGTAATGCTATTTAATAATATATCATACATGTAAGTATGTATTAAAATATCGAAAAGCATTTGGTTGTTATTTTTAATAACTTCAAAAAAAACAACTTGTGCAATATAATATATACAGGGTGATTTGTACAAACGAATCAATAAAATTATTTAGCAATTTATAGAAATATAAAATTGTAAAATGCAGAGAGAGAGAGGGGGAAGAGAGGGGGGAGAGACGAGGGAGAAAGGGAAGGAGTAGAGACCCTCTAATAAGAGTCGCGAAATAACGTCCCTGATTTTGATTGGTGCCGCCATGTTTTGTCAAACTGATATACATATAATAGATACAGTACGATTGTGTACAACCATTATGGTAGTGTCTGTAACATGGACGTAAGCAGAAACATGTATTTGACAAAACATGGCGTCATCGATCTAACTTACAAGACGTTATTTCTCTGAGAGAAATGCTCTGAGAGCGATTAAATCTGCTACATTGGAAAACGCTATTATATGTATACGATTTGTGTATACGCTCGCACGCTCGCACGCATGCACACACACACACACACACACACACACACACACACACGCTTAAACATACTTAGCGGCGCCGCGCGGCAACTTAATTTTTCCGTCTCTCTCTCTCTCTCTCTTTCTTTCCTTCTCTTTCTCTCTCTCTCTCTCCTTCTCCCCCCACCCCCTCACACTCTCTCACTCACATAAAATATAGTACTTTTTTTACTTTTGATTTTTATCCAAAATACTTTTATATAAAAAATTATGGAAAAAATCAATTTATGTATTGTAAAAAAGATCATAAATTTATTTTTAAAAATAGAGATGAAAAAGAGATCTTGATATGTCTTTAACTTCTTTGTCTATAGAATGATCGTTTGCATTGTACAATGTTTTTCTTCGATTTGATTTCTTGTATAAACAGTTTCTACATATCTTTAAATTTTACAAATAACATTGTAATGATTATTTTGTACAGAGCACCTTATATTATGCTATATTATTGCATATATTAAAGCAGGCTAGATAATTTTAGTCTTTTCTTAACATACCGTGCGGTAAGTTATATACAACAAGTTATGCAGTTTTTCACACATCATTATGTGTATATTCTTTTTCATAAAATAACAACACATTGTGTAAATAAATACTAGATGCCATTTTTTTAGTCCAATATTGCAATCATTAACACAGAAACCATCTTTAAACTAGCGAGGAAAACGCAAAAAAGAATCATAATGTTTGTGATAAAGGGTTCCTATAGTTTCTTCGCCACTTTTTGATGACTTTTACGAAGACATCGTCATCGTTATGTCACACGAACGACTCACAAACTATTCCTTTCCGTCGTTTGCGAAAGCGACCAGTGTCGCTCGCTCGAGCGTTCTTTCTTAACGGGAATAGTGAACGCGAAAAAGCGAGTGGCAGCTCAGCACCCCGTGACTATTTGACTTAATTTTACGAGGGGTCGCCTAAAACGACGAGGGCGGCATTGGAAGGGTGGAACGCGCGATGACGCCAGGCGCGGCGGCAGCTTAGCGGATAAAAATTATCCGTTTAAAGTCGAGAAGCGCTATAAAAGTGCAGTTAAGCCTTCCAACGGGTCGCTCGTAGATTCCTCTCGTACGCAGCAGTAACTATAATTGGTAAATAACCGCGTTTAGAAATCGCTGAAATTAAGACGTCGGGCTATATACTCTGTGTACGTAGCTTTTTCTAAGAAGACCTTTATTTAAATCATAATAAAAGGATGCAATTTTTCAAGATATTTTAATAAACGTAATATAGTGGATTTAAATTCTTCTAATTTATACTCTCTCTTTCTCTTAATTTAATATATTTTTATGTGCGCGACTCTTTTTGAGTGAAAAAATGTTGTGGAACATTTTTATCTAAAAAAATCCGTAGCAAAACTTGATCGTAAAAAATATTTAAAAGATTAAAAATATAAAAATATAAAAAAAACATATTTTAACGTCACGCAGATTTCATTACGTACACTAAATAGATAAATGTAAAGTGTTCGGAGATTTCGTTTCGAATATTGAAAGAAATCCGAGAGAAGAAGATGTGAACACTAACGAGAAGACGAATGCTGCTTCCTAACTGCCCTCTGGTCAGATGCTTTATTCTATTCGAGGAAGAAATAGTACATGCGTGTATGTGTGTGTATTTGTATGCGAACAAAAAAAACACCTGATATTTATGGTCCAACTGATCGGTCGCTCTGCTCGCAGATCTGATCTCACTAAATCACCAGTCAGTACACGCCTAGGAAGGAACTAGCCGCGTCCCCTCACAGCCAATAGGCGGCCATAAGGTTCGATGTACAGTGACACGATGACGAAGAATAGAAGAAATCGATGAAAGGGAAGCTGAAGTTCTACACCGTCTTATGTCTTGCATGCCTTCTGAGCGATACCTGAAAAACTGCTCACGTAATCAAGATATATATATATATATATATGTGTGTGTGTGTGTGTGTGTGTGTGCGTACATGTATATATATGAAGTGTAATTTGATAATAGTCAGTTTTCAGAAATGCACAAATATGAAACTTACATAATTTAGGAGAGATAAAATATTTTTAGGAAAATAAAATACTTTTACTTGTGATTTTATGAATACAAACAAATTCTTTAACATTAAATAGTTAAATAATTATTACATTATTACGTTGTTTTATGCTTTTTAAGAAGATGTAAAAGAGTTCAAAATAATATATTGAATAATTTTTTATATATGAAATTTTTATATAAAATAATCTCTAATCACTGATAACAAGATTTTTAATCAGTACCAGTTCTTAAAGTTATTTATCATTTTTTTACGCATGCGCGCAAACAAGAGATGATCAAAACTTTGTTCTTTTTTATACATTCCAAAAATGGGAAAATCTCAATTTTTAGACAGGATTCTCATCTGTATATACAGCAACACATGTATAAAAATCTTAAGTTAAATATTATATTAATATAATATTAATTCTCTCATTAATATAGGAAAATTATATCTTTTTTACATTAAAAAATTTATTTTTAGTTTATAAACTTACTATGTATATCTATACCATATAGATACATTGAATAATATTATATATTAGTCTATAATATATTATTTATGTAAATACGCATATTATTTTTACCATAAATTCTTCAAATGTAAATTCTAAATTAATTTCTTTGACTTAAATAGTTACAGAAAAACACGGGATATCTGTATAAAATTAAATAAAATAGATTTTTGTTTCGCTACATTTTGAACAAAGTTCAGATTTGTTATTGTGTTCAATAACATCCTCGCTATAAAACGATCACTTCTTAGAAATCGTTATTTATCATAAACGAGAAGAGAAATAATTCATTAAACTATTAGTCTCTTAAACACGAAAAACATAAAGACGAATAATACACATAAAGCATTTAGATCAGAACAGAACAATTTTTAATGCAATCTTTTGTATTGTATGATGAGACATAAGAAGTAACCGTTTCCTTCTTTGCAAACAATTTTTCTGTAAATTTTGAAACAATACAAGTTGTAAGAAATAGAAAAATAAAAATAACAAAATAACAAAAAAATTATACTTTTATAAGAGAATTTCCGTTTAATGGAAGAAAAAAAAATATAATTTTTTTATTAAGAGAAAGAGAGATTATAATTTTTTTAAATATTTAATAATAAGTTTATGCGCGCGAGAGAGTTTCGACAATTAATCTATCAATAATTTACAGCTTAAATTGTGCTGAATTTGTTGATCCTAACAATGCAATGGGAAAAAACAGAACAATTTGATCTGATTAGCGACTATCGATCTCCTTTGATGAACTGATTATCCGACTGGGTCAGGGTGGCCTTCTTCAGGGTCGTTACACTAGAAACATTGCGATTGTATTGCTTCTTCCACGAATGCGCCATCTGCCAGTTTAAATAACGGAAGAAATCTTTTAAAATCTTAATTTAAAAAAATTATGATGAGAAGAAGAAAGCAGGAAAAAATACAATAATAAAATATAATTAATATAAGGTACACTATTGTTAAATTTTGTTTTTAAATATAATTATAATTAAATTTATATATACATATATATAAAGAATTGGTGTTTTTTGTGTGTGAGAAATAATTTTTTTTATTAAATAGATTATTAAATAGTAGATTTATTTCCATTACACTAATCGAAATAGTATGAGTGCAAGATAATTTTAAAACAACGTTAAAATATATAATGCTTTAATTATTTTGCTATAATTATTTTCTATTAAAATTGTGAAGATTTTTTATTACATATTTCTCGAAAGGGAGAGGCTCTGTTTGCCTACAAAGCTATTTGCCTACAAGCATTATTGCACACATGTAATAATTAAAAATACGAACGTATGTTTGCGCACATGACTTTATTACGCACAAACATGTTGCACACGTGACTTCATTGCACACATGCAGATTGCACACATGATATTATTGCACATATACACATTGTACACATGACGTTATTGCGCACATACGCATTGCACATATGACATAATATCGCGTCACTTCGCCGTCTGCCACTTATTCGTAAGACAATTGTACGCCACTTTACCGTCTGATATTTCATCATCCGCGACATTTCTATACTTATACGGTTTTAAATGGGTTTGCAACTTTCGGCGCGGAGCAAAATTCATCCCACATCGCCCGGTGCTTTGAATGCGCGAAACATTTATTTATCAGATTGATCAAAGAATCTACCATGGAATTCCGTGAGCAATTGGGTATCAATTTGCGCTTTTAGTCAAAGATTTTAATTATGTGTACAATGCGTATATGCGCAATAACGTCATGTGTGCAATCTGCATATGTGCATTGAAGTCACGTGTGCAATGTGTCCGTGCGTAATAATCATGTGTGCAATCTGCATGTATTTAATAAAGTCACATGTGCAATGTATTTGTGCGTAATAATGTCATGTGCCCAAACGTTCGTATTTTTAATTATTATATATGCTTGTAGGCAATCGAGAATGTTAAGAAATGAAGACGTTGATAATAAGAAATGTAGGCAAACGGAGCCTCCCCATCAATAGTCATATCTTTTGTAATAAAAGATTCTTAATTAACATAATAAAAATAATTATAAAATGTAATACAGAATAAGTGATAATATCATTTTCTATTGTGTATGTTGATTTTTATTTTGATAATATTGAAGTTTTTAAAAAATATATCTACTATTAGTATATGCAAATATTCAGAAAAAATTGTCAAATTTTTCTATAATTAAAATATAATTTATACAAACTATTTTAGATAGACATACAGAATTATCTGATATCAAATAACTTTTCAGCAGTAATTTTATTGCAACAATATCATATCTCTTCTAACATATTAAGTTATATGTATATACAGGATGTGCCTAAACAACGGATATTCTTTCAATAACAGATTTTCTGGCCAATTGAGGATGTTTTTTCTTAGTAAAAATATCAAGGCATCAATAATTTCTAAATTGTAAGATGTTGAAAAAGAAAAGCTTTTTGCAAACTAAACATTGTGGAATTAGAAGATCAACTACATTTTTCAATCAGTTTTAGATGGAGTTAACATTAATAAAAAAAATATTAATTTAAGGCCTACTTACATAGATATGTATATGACAGCAAAATATAAAAACTTACTAAAAATGATCTCCCTATGAGAAAAAATCGTTTCTAAATTAACCAATCTTTTTAATGACAGATTTTTTATGTTATTTATAACAAGTGTTGCAAAACACCTTTTATATTAAGAAAGTGTATATTTAAAAATATATAAAAAAATTAATTTATATATTTTTGCAAG
>NW_021850476.1:264777-274135 GCF_003651465.1 Formica exsecta
ACGATGGAAAGGGCGATGATAAAGCGAAGCATATACAAAATGTAATAGATTAAGGTAATAGGTTAAGGTGAATGTAAAGATTGTAATCCCATTGGGGAACAATAAACTTCTACATACATATATATATATATATATATATATATATATATATTGTATATATATATTGATATGAATAATGAGGAACTTTAACCTTTCATAGAAGCACTTACGTATGGTATTTCCCGCCCTCTCTCAGGCGCGCGCGATTATTCAGCCGAGTGAGCAAGACTGGGTCAAGGTGGCCATCTTCTTGCGATTTTCTTACTTCCGTATCTGCAGATTTCGTTCATTCGACAAATGCCGGATCCCGTCGGTGTACATATGTATATACTCCGATTGTGTATGTGTGTTTGTGTCTCTATAAAGGTACGGATATAACCTACGGTGCCGCGTCATCAACTACCGCAAACCCACATCGTCATCAGAAGCGAAAGATGCTGGCGTCGCCAAATCTTTCCTTTCTCCACCTTTTATACGCAGTGAGAGTAAACGTGACGTCACCAACTTAAAGCTGCCGGACGGAATGAATCCTACCAATTGATTCTCATGCTTTACCGACAAAGATTAGAATAGAGGGTTTAGATCAAAGATTCTGAACGAATTCTGTTCAAACGGTTCGAAGAAAAATATTCGAACAAAGCCAATAATCAATCTGTTTTATTTACCTTTTATTCACATGGTCTGATATTACGTCTAACTTTTTGCGATGTATTAATACTTGAAGTCAGTTTGGGCTGTGTTCCGATTCCCCACCCGGGTACACCCGATATTATAGTATATGTCACGTACACTATAATATCTAGTGCACCCGGGTGGAGAATCGGAACACAGGGTTGAAAAGAGGGAATTATTTAAATGTACCTTCAAGCGCAAATAATAAAAAAATTTAAAGTTTGATTTTGAAATTTGGACTACGTAAGCTATTTAATTATCCTCTATTATGTCAAAATTTTGTGAAATTTGCAATTAAAATTCCCCAAAAAGCTATTTCACGCACGGAAAAAAAAATTTTCGCTACCATAGCTAATCATGGTTTGCAAAATAAATTTCTAAACTACAGCAAAACGGTTTGCTGTTGCACTTAATAAATAGGTATCACAGCTAAGATGTTTGCTGTTGCACCTAATAAATAGGTGTCACAGCTAAGATGTTCGCTATCCATATATTACGACTGAAATCTAGTTACCACACGCAGTTTTTAGCTACGGCAGCTAATTTTTTTTTCCGTGCGAATTTTGTCATATTATTGTTACTACTATAGTAAGTGATGTGTTGGAGAAGTTTTATTGCAATAAAAATTAAGTATGTTGTTAGGAGATTTCCAGCTCTCAAAATAAATATTTTGTATCAGTTATGGTTAACAAAATATTCATGGTCAAATATGGAGTTTATTGCGGAAAACTTGCGAATTAGATCATGATCTATCAAATAGTTTTCAATTATATTTATTCAAACTTAAGAGTTTTTTAGGTCGTTGAATACAAATCCGCAATATCAAAATTGAAAAATTTTAAATGAGCGGAATTAATATAGATATCAAAATTAAAAAATGTTTTGATTTTTGCAAACTTTTACATATATGTATATACCATCGAACAATTAAGTTTCGAGACTCGCTTTGCATTTCCGAACGTTTGATCCGTTCGAGCTACCATTTTAGGAGGTTATTCACAACTCAATACTTAACACGTGATGCAAGTTTTAAATTATTTGATTCGATAGTTAATGAGATACAGTCACGCAAAGTTGTGTTACAAAATTTTGTTTAAAAATCGGTGTAATGGAAGGAATGCTTGACAAAGCGCCAACATTAAATTCCGCGTTAAATTAAAAAAGTTACCAACAGAAACGTTACAAATGATTCAATAAGCCTACGGAGAGTCAGCTATGCATAAAAGTAACGTGTTGGAGACTTTTCTAATTTAACGCAGAATTTAATGTTGGCACATTGTCAAGCATTCCTTCCATTACACCGATTTTTAAACAAAATTTTGTAACACAACTTTGCGTGACTGTATCTCATTAACTATTGAACCAAATAATATAAAACTTGCACCACGTGTTGAGTATTGAGTTGTGAATAACTTCCTAAAATAGCAGCACAAACAGATCAAACGTTCAGAAATGCGAAGCGAATCTCGAAACTTAATTGTTCGATAGTGTATATACATAATTTTATTAAATATTCACAGTTCTATGATGCTTAATGTGCTTAAGACCTTTAATTTTTTTCATGGTTTTAGTTCATGTTAGAGGAGAGAAATGGTAACCGACAAAATTTTTTAAATGTCGTTATTTTATTATCAATAATAATTTTATAGAATTCAATTCGTTTCATGAACCTAAGTTTTCTGACAGGAATCTCAATTATGAATTTTCAACACCCTCTCTTTCACATGAGAGACTCGATCCATTGGTCTCATCGACAGAGCGTTTTTGCTTTCTCAAGATTCTAGCAAAAAATCTAGAATTTGTGATTAAAATCTTGTTACAGTAATGGTTATCCACTAATTTTTATATTTCATGTACCAATACAATGTCATATATTGACATTAATAAATTGCGTTCCCTCATCTGAATGTACAAAAATAATTTCCCTATACAATCCGGCAAAAAAATGCGATGTATAAAATGAAGTAAGCATTGCGATGCTTCTTATGTAGGTCAAACTGGCAGACTATTAAGAACAAGAGTTATGGAATATTGCAATCATATTAACAGAAATACCATACAATATTCGATCATTACGGACCATAGATTACTTAATCATAAATTTGATTAGGAAATAGTAGAAATCTTGGATATGGAGTCCAATCTTGGGGATAATGAAGAAATTGTTGCCGGAAATGATATCTATATATTAAAAAAATTAATAAATTAATAAATTTGCAAAACAGGCTCTTCTATTGTTAAAATAGTAAAAAATAAGTATAATAGGATAAAACTATGTTAGCGCTTCATGTTAAATAGGTATATTAATACCACATACATTAGTATCGGTTTTATTTTAAACATTTAAATATATGTACACATATTTTACTTTAAAATAAATTCATATATTACATGATGTCATCTGTCTCGCACCAAACTCTCTTCGCTATATTTATATTTCATTCAAATCCACAATAATTATATTATAACTTATAAGTAATGTTTCGAGGATTCAATTCAATTTGATTTACTTTGATTCGATACGATTCGGATAAAAGTTATTCGGCTCAGTTCGATTAAATCCGACAAAAAAATCTTCAATTTGAACATTTCTAACATAAAAAAAAAATTAAGCAATAAAAGTGTTCGCAATTATTTATTCTAACTAGTAATTTTTGAGACATAAATTTTTTTATTCAAATAAAATAAGATTTTTTTAATGTTTTAATAATGTATTTTGATCATCAGCAGTATAATTATTTTTTTATTGATGGCAACTATATATAAACTATATATAATGAATATAAAAGAATATAAGTAATATAAATAATTTAAATCTATACAATATATAAAAATTTTTTTTTGTATTAAATTAATATTAATTATTTATAGTATCTACTTAATTTGTTATCAATAAATGTAAAAAATTAATCTTTAAGATTTTTAGTTTAAGATTTCTGTTTAAAGATGTTTAGTTTAAAATCACAATAATTACTGTTTAGATAAAATATACATTAAAACAATATTTTCTTATACAATAGGATTTTTCGAATAAGCGTATAGATTTGACACATCTTTTCTTTTACTTTTCTTAGATAGGTAATTTCTTAACAGCTAAGATTCAAAAAACTTGCTTACTTAAGAAATATTATAAGAACAATTTACTGTGTTATAAAACAAAAAACAAAGTGTTTCTCGTCTATATATATATCTCTCTCATGAAATAAGAAAATACTATACATAGATATTGTATTAGATAATAGATAAAAAAGCATATGAAAACGAATATCGAATTTTAGTAATGCGCGATCTAGGGTAGATGTTCCAATTACTGCCAGCGTCCCTATAACTGCCATTTTATATATTTTACTTAATAAAAAATAAATTTGTAAACAAACATGTTCAAAAAAAAATTTATTATTAAATCAATACTTTAATTTATATAAAAACAAAAAAATGACACGTATTTGTTTTTACTTAGTATTTAAAAATTAATGTTAAAAACTGAACATTAAGTTTTAGTATCAAAAGTGCGACTATGTAAATAAAAGGCGATGTAAAAGTCGTACTAAAGAAAGAGCAATAATTTTATTATATAACCTACATTGATTATGTAAAATGAATTAATGAGCTATATAAGAATCATTTTATTGAAATAATGTGTGAAATAAGTGATATTTTATGTTAAATTATTATAATTAACGTTGACAGCAATAGGGACAATATTTTCTGGTTTGTCCGTCGGACTCCCGTCAGTATACGGGGAAAGAAACACGTCACAAGTACGCATAACTGACGCATTACCTACAGACTATTTTAACCTCTTTTCGGGCGCAGCGAGACTGGCAGTGATCTAGTCACAGTCAAAGGAACTGGTAATTATCGGGTGTCAGTCATACGGACATTTTTTTTTTTTTTTTTGATAACGATCATAGGGACATCGCAGATTTCTATAGATTTTTATTTATTATTACTTTGAGTATTTATATGTAATGCATAATAATTTTTTTTATAATAATAGAAATATTAAGTAACATTATGATTCAAAGTGAGGCATTTTTTAGCTTTAGCAACACCCAAAACAGTTAAATAAAGTTAGGCTATAAGCTTAAGGTTGCAGTAATTGGGACATCTACCCTATTAGTATTACGAGCGTACCAGCAATAACTGTATCAAACGTCAACTTAATCGGATAGTATCCTTTGTTCTGGTATAAGTAATTCTTAAGGTTTTGTATTTTCTTTGAACTCTTTAATTTCTTTTTCTTCTATAACATATTTTTTTACTAAACGTATCTTCATAAAACTTGAAACGTATATCATAAAAATTAATATCCTGGGACTCTCATAGCCTTTAAAATATTACAAATTTGTTATCACACATTCATATATATGTAAGCCTTAATAAGGAAGGATAAATATAACATATGTATTTGATTTGCGTGTGTGATTCATTCTATACAGAACATTACATATTTGTGAAGCATTATATATATTTGAAGAAATATTAATTTTATATAACAAAAAAAATATTAATTTATATGTAATAAAATTTATATTTTTTGTTCGGCAAATATTATTTCTATAGTGCATCTTGAATGTTTATATGTATACGTGATCATATGTTTACTCAAATTACGTTTATAGTAATTCAATAATGAACGACTTGTCAATAACTTGCTCATAGATTCATTCAAATTTTGTAGAAGCAAGTTTTATAATATCTTACTCGTTTTGCTTTCTTATTGCAAATCCAAATGTATATTTGCACAGAAGCCTGATGAAGAACGAGGCTAGACGAAGAACGCAAAAAAGCAAAGCGGGTAGATCGTCTATAAGGAAGGGAGGAAACTTCCAAAGCGGAGGGATCGTTGTAGAAGATAGAGATAGGCCACGATGTCGGCGTGACTTGACAATGAAGTTGCCATCTCCGGCTCATTCCCGAGGCTCCTGGGTTCATTCTCTTCGTCATCCCACCTGTTTTTGGCGTCGATACATCGATGACATCTCTATACTCTACACACAGCGCGCGGCACCATTGACTATCTTGCCTATCACTCATGGACCGACTACTCGACAAACGTATATAAGAGTTATAAAACGCGAAACTCGAGCCGTCAAACAATCTTCTTTCTCCTTTTTCCCCTTTTCTTCTCTCTCTTTTGCAATCCTATTATGTTCTTTTCTGTCTAGCATAAAGTGCGAAAGAAGAACTAGATGATATTACCGTATATGAATATACATGCAATCGTAATATAAGTTGATAGCAACGTCAATTTAATCATAACAATGTGATTAGTAATCCTTTAACATAATTTATAAAACGCAAATGTAATGTGAATTATGTGATGTCAAAATAAAAATATAATGTCAAGATATAAAAATTGGTTTCGAGAATATTCTATAATTAATACGATTTTGTTTCAAGAAAACATTTGATTATTTTATTATTTTATTCTACTTTGATATTTTTATATGTAAAAAAAGATTAATTTATGTAAGAAAAAAAATATCTGTAGTTTTACTTAACAAAAATGAGTTTGGTTTTGGAAACGCAAAAATGTGCTGATTATAGAATGTTTCTCTTAAATTAAAACTAAACAATTTTTATTTGAAACATTTTTTGCTTTTTCTCAGATAAAATATATTTTAGATTTTATATATTAAAAGATTATATAGTAATTTTTTTAATGAGTCACTTTATATGTACATCTGGTAAAATAAGAAATATCTCGCAAAATATATTAACACAATTAGCCTGGCGTGGTGTAATTTATTAATTGTTTTAAGCACTTTTTTCAAAAACAATGCGGAAAATCTTAGAACACGACATCTGTATATACAATATACATATATATACAGGGTGTTAGAAAAGTCTGGAAACGGTCAAATATCTCGTAAACAATGCTTCACAGATTTAGACGAGGTGCTGGCAGATCCAGAGCCCGCTGATATGCCCCATGCGGCCGGCATGGTGGGCATCGTGGTGGTCACGGTGGCCATGGTGGCTTTGTAATAAAAAATTATTACTTAAGTTAAGAAATTAATTAATTAATTAATTAATTAAAAAATTAAACAAAAATTAAATATAATTTTTTATAATTCATGACTATTATTACCACTATTATTACTATTATTATTACTATGATGTTCACTTTCTTTCTCTTATATTCTTAATAATAATTTAATTGAATATTTTGCATTTCTTAAATAACAACATTATATATCTTTATTGTTACCATCCGATTTAATGTCAAAGAGATAAAGAATTAAAAAAAAAAGTAGGCATTTACTGTGAAAAACCGATTGAAAATATTCTCCCTAATTTCTGATTACGCGTTAATACTTACAAAATTATAAATTATACTTACAAAAAATAAAATACGAATTATTTATATTACAAAATATATTTACACATTATCTTTCTCTCTTTCTTTCGTTCTCCTTCCACACAAAATGTGAAAAGAGGACAATAATGTGGTATTGCAATGATGCAAATTCCAAAAATCTTATCATCGTTAGAATTAAAATTTTACTTTTTTTAAAATAAATTTATCGAATTCGTAGATTTTATATCAAATAGAAATTTTCTCGAATTTTATAAATTTATTGTGTAATATAAAAATATTTTTAGTTTGTTGTACGAGATATATAACGCTATGGTATATAATTCGCTATGATTAATAATAAATAATATAATAAACTTTTTCAAAGTTGCCATAGTTTTTATTATTACAACATAAAGTACAAATATTAATAAATGTACAAAATATACGAAAAAACAGACAAAGAGAAAACAAATAGAGTTGTGCAAATTAGAAACTTGCACATTGCTTCCTCATCATTTTATCTTACAATGCTTAAGCTGCTTTAAGCATGCAGATTTTTCAATTTTTGCTTTTTCATAAAGGAAGCTTTGTGAGCGAAATAAAAATTAAAATAATTTCTTTCACCGATCCTCACTAAATTCAATATCAAACATCCTTTAATAATATTCTATTCATGTAAAAAAATTTAATCCTATATCTCAAATTTTCTGAAAGTTACAGCATGTAAAAACATTTTTCAAAAATTTCAAAATTTTATAAAAAATGAACCCTTTCACCGGTACTCACCAAATTCAGTACCAATCATCCTTTAATAATATTTTATTCATGTAAAAAAATTTAATCCGATATCTCAAATTTTCTGAAAGTTACAGCATGTAAAAACATTTTTCAAAAATTTCAAAATTTTATAAAAAATGAACCCTTTCACCGGTATTCACCAAATTCAGTACCAATCATCCTTTAGTAATATTCTATTCATGTAAAAAAATTTAATCCGATATCTCAAATTTTCTGAAAGTTACAGCGTGTAAAGACATTTTTCAAAAAATTCAAAATTTTATAAAAAATGAACCCTTTCACCGGTATTCACCAAATTCAGTACCAATCATCCTTTAGTAATATTCTATTCATGTAAAAAAATTTAATCCGATATCTCAAAATTTCTGAAAGTTACAGCGTGTACAGACATTTCTCAAAAAATTCAAAATTTTATAAAAAATAAACCCTTTCATCGATACTCACCAAATTCAGTAGTAATTATCCTTTAATAATATTTTATCCATCTAAAAAAATTTAACCTGATATCTCAGAATTTGTGAAAGTTACAATGTGTACAGACATTTCTCAAAAAATTCAAAATTTTATAAAAAATAAACCCTTCCACCGATACTCAAGAAATTCAGTAACAACCATCCTTTAATAATACTTTATCCATGTAAAAAAATGTAACCTGATAGCTTAAAATTTGCGAAAGTTACAATGTATACAGACATTTCTCAAAAAATTAAAAATTTTTCAAAAAATGAACCTTTTCATCGATTCTCACCAAATTCAATACCAACCATCCTTGAATGATACTCTATCCATGTAAAAAAAATTTAACCCGATATCTCAAAAATTGCGGAAGTTAGAGACTGTACAAAATATCGCGTACATACATACACACACACACACACACACACACACACACACACACACACACACACACACACACACACACACACACACACACACACACACACACACACACACACACACACACACACACACACACACACACACACACACACACACACACACACACACACACACACACACACACACACACACACACACACACACACACACACACACACACACACAAAAAATTGAAAAAAAATTTTGTCACGAAAACAAAGCTTCCTCTACGAGGAAGCAAAATGAGAACAAAAGTGTTATTGTAACTATTAAATGGAAAAAACATAATAGTTAATATGTACATACATACACACAACATATTATATATGTATATATATATATATATACAGGGTGTCTCACAACCTCCGTACAATATTTTAATAGCGTATTCTAGAGGCAAAATGGAGTAAAAAATCTTAATACAGAAATATCGAGGCTACAATAGTTTTTGAGTTATAAGTGATCAAAGTTTGCCAATAATATTGCGTAGAATTCGCGCCCTCAGGCTCGTAACTACATTTACACACGTACTGATCTGTCATCTGTTATTGCTGACAGATAAAATAAATAAATTAATTTTCAAAAGACCTCCGCGCGATCGAAACAAAAATAAAATTTGTTTCTTAGATGTGTGAAAATATTAAGTTTATATTTCTATTTAAA
>NW_021850477.1:0-268 GCF_003651465.1 Formica exsecta
ATAATTGATCTATAATTTAAAATATTTATATAATTTAATATTCCGTTTGTATATATACGTCATAGTACGGAAAATATTTCGGCTGCGAATTATCAATAACACGGTATTCGGCCTTGGCGATGTAAACATTAGCGCGCTATTGTTAACATGTTACGGCTTACAATCTTGTTATCATTCATACAGCGACGCTCGAACAGTAAAGTAGTGGTGCGCGAGACACTCTGTCAAATTCTTTTTCTAAACGCGATCGCGATTAGTATCGAAACAT
>NW_021850478.1:0-551 GCF_003651465.1 Formica exsecta
TGCAATTTTGCATGCGAAATTGTCACGCGGTATTTACAATAAACGTCCGAAGCGTTATTATATTATTTCCGGTAGAAGATTTGTAGAAATAAAATTGCAATTAACATTATCACATTTGATGAAAATCTCTCTTGTGTTCGCATGATATTTTTAAAAGAAACGAACAAAACGACGCATGCGAGTAAAATTTTTAATTTTCCAAAACCCGTTTTTATAATTGATACATTCTCTTAATTACGTTTTAGTCGCGCAAAAATAGTCTAGTCATCCGAGCTATAAAATACAATGATTGTCGGAAACACAAGTTTCCTAAAGATCCAGGATTCAACTTCGCTGAATATTATCATAGAAGTCGTATTAGATCATTAAGCAAATTCGATCGTTAATCGAAATGTTGGATTAGAATCCTACTAATTGTAAGACAAGAATAATTGTAAAACAGTGCTCGGAAATTTGCGATGTCAATTAATATCAACATGTCCGTAAATTAACGTTATAAATCCGTATATTAATAATCTTTCGACTATTTCACACAACGCGAACAACGCTAT
>NW_021850479.1:0-528 GCF_003651465.1 Formica exsecta
TGCAATTTTGCATGCGAAATTGTCACGCGGTATTTACAATAAACGAGTGAAGCGTTATTATATTTTTTCCGGTAGAAGATTTGTAGAAATAAAATTGCAATTAACATTATCACATTTGATGAAAATCTCTCTTGTGTTCGCATGATATTTTTAAAAGAAACGAACAAAACGACGCATGCGAGTAAAATTTTTAATTTTCCAAAACCCGTTTTTATAATTGATACATTCTCTTAATTACGTTTTAGTCGCGCAAAAATAGTCTAGTCATCCGAGCTATAAAATACAATGATTGTCGGAAACACAAGTTTCCTAAAGATCCAGGATTCAACTTCGCTGAATATTATCATAGAAGTCGTATTAGATCATTAAGCAAATTCGATCGTTAATCGAAATGTTGGATTAGAATCCTACTAATTGTAAGACAAGAACAATTGTAAAACAGTGCTCGGGAATTTGCGATATCAATTAATATCAACATGTCCGTAAATTAACGCTATAAATCCGTGTATTAATAATCTTTCGACTATT
>NW_021850480.1:0-657 GCF_003651465.1 Formica exsecta
GTTGGTCAATTTGCTTACGACTAACGACTAACGACTCATTGTAGACCGGGCTTTAAGGGCCGTGGCACATAGAAAAACTTAAGCAGTAATGCGGGGTCTACAATAGAGATTTTAAGCCCTAAGCCTTAAGAAATTGACCAATCACAGTCAAGTATGAAGAGAATACTCGACTGTGATTAGTCAATTTCTTAAGACTTAGGGCTTAAAATCTCTATTGTAGACCCCGCATAAGACTTAAGACTTAAGAATTTCAACCATACGGAATTTTCAGCGTAGCTTACGTTTCAATATGGCTTCCTTATGCGGAGTGTACAATAAGATTTTAAGCTCTTAGCCTTAAGAAATTGACTAATCACAGTCGAGTATTCTCCTCATACTTGACTCATACGCTCTATATTCTTCCTCAATTACATCAGGTTTCTGATTAATACAAAAAATTTTTTTTTTTTGATAATATTGGAAAATCGTTGGTACTGCCTTTTGTTTTAATTTCCTTTTATTATCGATTCTCTGTTCCCACATTTCAGGTTCAAAATGCACCTATATTAACACAACAGTTATAATTAAACAATTAGGGTGCCATTACATGGAGCGCGGAAACGCGGATTAGCGTAAGGGCTGGTTTATGCAGGCCGTAACTGTTAATTTATGCCGGAA
>NW_021850481.1:0-219 GCF_003651465.1 Formica exsecta
TCGTATGTTGCTTGAGTCGCGTCGTAATGATTGTCTTTGAAGTAATTGAAAGACGACCGGATTGCTTCCGCGACACCTCTGCGTGTCCATTGGAGAATTGATTCCAGTATTCCTTGAGCGTTGAGATCCTGGACCGCACTTTAGCTGGTGAGATTGCTCCTACCGATTTTTTTTAAGTTCTCGAGAGCGCGTTCAATCGTTCGCTGCAGCTGCTGCTGA
>NW_021850482.1:0-772 GCF_003651465.1 Formica exsecta
TTCACATTACACATATATCTCGCAATTGTACAACATGCTATTATATGATATTTAAATCGGGCACGAACTTATGCAATCACCTGATAATATTAGCTATGTAAGAAACCTTATACAAAGAAAGCCAAAGTATATATATACATAGTATTTATTATTCTCAAAGTGGATCTTATTAGAACAAAATTTTAATCGCTTTAATTTAGTAATCCGTTTGTCAGTATACATAGTATATATATTTTGACTTTCTTTGCATACATATAACTGATACGTTATCTTATAAAAAAAAAACTTATGGATATATATCTCGCAATTGCACAACATGCTATTATAATATTATACGTATGCAAAGAAAGCCAAAGTATATATACGTAGTATTTATTATTCTCAAGGTGGATCTTATTGCAACAAAATTTTAATCACTTTAACTTATTAATCCGTTTGTCAGTATATATAGTATATATATTTTGACTTTCTTTGCATACATATAACTGATACGTTATCTTATAAAAAAAAAACTTATGGATATATATCTCGCAATTGCACAACATGTTATTATAGTATTATACGTATGCAAAGAAAGCCAAAGTATATATATTCAAAAATAATATATATGTGCTTATATTATATTATCTCACAATAATACAGTATAGTTTTATTTATGTAGAATTGGCATCGTTAATTTTATTGGCAATAAAATATTGTGTAAAGTAGCTCAATTTAACTGTACTTATAAATTCATTCACTTATTACTGTAACATCATACAGTTGAAGAATG
>NW_021850482.1:1052-1587 GCF_003651465.1 Formica exsecta
TATACATACATAGTATGTATACTTTGGCTTTCTTTATACGTATAACTATATTACATTATTTAAGAAAAAGAAAAACCTATGATAATTATATATCACATTGCACAACATGCTATTACAATATTAGTTATACATATGCGAAGAAAGCCAAAGTATACATACGTAGTATTCATTATTCTCAAAGTAAATCTTATTGCAACAAAATTTTAATCACTTTAATTTAGTAATCCGTTTGTCAGTATACATAGTATATATATTTTGACTTTCTTTGCATACATATAACTGATACGTTATCTTATAAAAAAAAGTTTATGGATATATATCTCGCAATTGCACAACATGCTATTATAATATTATACGTATGCAAAGAAAGCCAAAGTATATATATTCAAAAATAATATATATGTGCTTATATTATATTATCTCACAATAATACAGTATAGTTTTATTTATGTAGAATTGGCATCGTTAATTTTATTGGCAATAAAAAAAAGTGTAAAGTAGCTCAATTTAATTGTACTTATAAATTCATTCACTT
>NW_021850483.1:0-201 GCF_003651465.1 Formica exsecta
TTTTGAAAGATAAAATATTTTCATTTCGAGATTACAAAAAACCAACAGTATACAAAGAGTATAACGATGGAGATGGATAGCAATATATTAATGCGCTTAAACGTGCCTATTTAATTTTTATGGATTACTCCTGATATATTCCTTACCTTGCTTCACTACATCACTCCGTACTGCGTGATTACAATGCATATGATGGAAGAT
>NW_021850484.1:0-1102 GCF_003651465.1 Formica exsecta
ATCACCATGTTCGTGGATTCATGCTTAAAGAATCGAGGTTTCTGCGCCGAAATAACATGGACTACTGCAGAATGGTTTTTGCCTTTTGGAGCGACATGAGGGATCACGCCTTCTACCGTTGGTTACCATGTAACTCTGCGCTTTAATTGATTAAGACTCTTTCTGTATACCGTTTATATTGTTGAGTTTAGTATTATTTGCGCTGATGATGGCCAAAAAAAAGGGCCAAAACGTCCGCCTTTCGCGAATCATGTAATTAAAGAAATTCTCTAATTTTTTAATTTATTTTTTGGTTTAAATTATATATCTTTGCGCCCAAACAACTGCGCGTGGCTCTTTTGCCATTTTACTCGGATTTTATTTATATTTTAGTAGAACTTAATTTTAGAGGAACTATACTGTTGCGTCCTTGCGAGTCGTCTGTAGTAGTTAATCCTGAAATTGCTCCCGTCTCTAAGAGATCATCTCCAAACACGTCGCTAAGTGTTGTTGTAAAAACAACGGCGGACATCTTGAGAGAGAGATCTTGAGTCTCGCGACGGATGTCATTCTGGGCGGACATATTTGAGATACGATTACCGTTATTACCCGTTCTGTGTTCCTTGTTTAATTGTGTGTTCTGTGTTATTATTTAAGTTCCTTTTGTTCCTTTAAAAGAGTGTTAATCATTTACGTCGCGGTACTATATATGTTTATGTCGCGGTACGCGAGTGCCGTTTGTGTCGCGCGTGCTCGAGTATTATCGAAATCGACGCGCGGACGCAACAATACTTTTCCCAAATTATATAGTCGTAGTTGCTAATAATAAAAGAAAATCTGTTTATACTTTTTCTAAATCATACATAGTAAACTGATTAGAAATTAATACTTTAGAACTTAACTTTAGAGGAACTATACTTTACAAATTATATAAGTAATATAAAGTTCTATTGTAAAAAAGAAAATCTTGCTTATATTTCCAAATCACATATAATAAACTTTGTAGCGATGCATTCCCCCATCGTTACTGTACCGTACCCGGCCGCCGATCCGCCGGAAGTCCGCCGCCCGACGAACACCGGTCGGGCAAATGCGGAGGCGCTGAGCGCCCATTTTTAAATAA
>NW_021850484.1:2488-4026 GCF_003651465.1 Formica exsecta
TTTATAGGATTTTCTTATATTAATTTTACAACTGTATAATTCTTATTTCTTATTTATTTACCTTGTATATCCTGTGATATATTATGATCTTGTAAATTTTCTGGTGCTTGCGCTTGTGCTTGTGCTGGTGATGGGGAGGATACGGGAGGCGTGTTTGCCGCCAATTGTCTTTTTAATTTATTCAACTCACTTCTTAATAATATTATTTTGTTATCTTTTATTTTTAATTGATCTTCTTGATCTAAAAAGAAAATTAAATTGATTATATAAGTTATATAATAAATTTATATTTTATAAATATAGAATAAAAAATTTAATTAAATTATATATTTTGTTTCTCTCTACTTTTCGAACGCGATATTTCTGCCGACCATATCGGTTGTCTCGGGGTTTGATTAGCTTTTACAACAACTAAATAGAAATAGAAATTTTTTTTGAGAAAAGTGAAATATATACTGTTACGTCCGGTGGACTCCACGATTCTTTTCTTTCACGTAATATTAAACGCCTACGCTCTGGAACTCTTTGCATTATAAACAATAAACTAAAGGAATATCTAGCAAGCGAGACTAATATTTCAAAGTCTAAACCATGCATGATAAATATTCGAACAAAGGTCCCCTAGAAGACCAAGAATTTTAAACAACAATTAAAAGATACTCGAACCGTGAGAAGGCTCGAAATCTAAACAGTGCGCATGCAAGAGACTTATAAATATATCAAATAATATTTTTTCTTGGAAGTCCTTTAGTGAAAAAGCGTTACGGAAAGAGTCTCGAATAAAGGCCCTTCTAAGAACTAGAGTGTTATCTTATTGATGTAACTATGATCCGCGGCTGAAACTCGCGACATTCGACACTACGTGCTCGCCTGCTAGACCATCCTTGCGCGTTATTTGTTTGAGATAAAACTCAAGTGAACAATAAAACTGTCAACTTGGCCGATCATGGCGGACTCTCCAGTGGGCGAGACTTAATTTTTAAAAACAAAAGCCTACACCAATAGGCGCAAACTCTTGGACCTTCTTTTGGAAGGGAGACGCCCTCAACTCATGAGAGGGGCGCCATTTTAAAGATTGATTCGTTAAAAAAGAATATTGCTTGCCTAATGGAAAGGGTACGCGAAGAGACGCCAAGATTCGACTTACGCGAGATCCTCCCTAAGAAAATTCAATTCATCTTCGCCTCTCGACTCGAACCGTCGCACCGTTTAAAATTATTCGTTTTAATTTCTGAATAGATGTAAAGTTAAATTTTAAAATTTGAGCAATTTATTAACCCGACCTCCTTCTTGTTAACCGAAATCGCACAAGGTCCCGTCCCGGGTAATAAGGATTCAGTTCCTTTACCAGAAAAGGCTAGAGGTAAGTAGGTTACGCCCTCCCGCTGACTCTTCCTTTATTTGAGTCTGTACGTAACATACATATATTAAAATCAATAATATTAATTTCAATTTCAATTTTATATGCATACTATGTAGGCAATTTATGTAGACAATGTAGGCAATTATGATAATTTTTTATGTTTCTCTTACAATTC
>NW_021850485.1:0-3325 GCF_003651465.1 Formica exsecta
GCGCTCATAATTCTCTTCTCTTTCTCTCAAGGATGACGTTGGGCGTGATCTCTCTCTCGAGCGGCTTGCCGCTCCGAGTGTCGCCGCTGGTCTCGCGAATCTTCGCTAATTCCGTCACTCTCCCCGATAGCTCGTCCGCGTCTCTTCAATCGCGATGTTGAATTTTCCAATTCTCGTATTTTCGCCGCGGAATTCGCCGCGGGATTCGCGGCGACGCGCGATTTTTGGGTTAGTTCCTGTATTATTTTCTCCTGATTGAACAGTATTTTACGATCGCTCGCGCTTTTCGTCGAAGACTCCGCAGCGTTGAGCGATATTGTTTTTTTTTGCGACATCGATTTGATCGCTTAAACTATTAATTCGTTTATCTAAGGCATCGATTCGTTTACCTAGAGCGTTAGCGTTAGATTCTGTTCTCGAAACGGAATTTTCCACAGCGTCTATCCGTTTACTCAAAACGTCGTCGCGCGCTTCGATCTTGGAAACAAAACTCCACGGCGTCTATTCGTTTACCCAGAGCGTTATCGAGCTGGGTGAGTCTTGTGAATAGTAGAATGACGCCTTTTCCTGCCTCGTCCGCGTCTTTTCTCAATTGCGACGTAATTCCTTCTACGTAGCTTTTGCTCGTCGCGTTGGCGTCCTCTTCTGGCTTAGCCAGACGCTTTATCTTGCGCTCTCTCGCGTCGTATTCGACGGAAGAGCTTAGACATAGCGCGTTATCGCGCACGTAATTTCGCAGAGACTCAATAGCCGGACGTAGTCTTCCGGTTTTCGCGTCATAGCCACGGTTTTTTACAGGCGTACCGAATTTGCTCACAGACATCGCGAATTCCGCGCACGACTGCGGCGATCGTCGATGCGACGGTTCGATTTATACTATCGCTTCCGTTTCGCGAAGCTCTTCGATTATCGATAGAATCTCGTTTTCGTGAGCGTTGTTGCCAACTCGACGCGAAGCGTCCAGCAATCGCAGACGATCCACTAATTCGTTTGGATCGTCCCAATGAATGTAATCGATTCTATCGTTCGTAACTCGCATGGTTGACGGTACGCGACCCGCACCCATCTTTTTTGCGCTGCTGCCGTGAATAAGCGGAGCGATAACAAACTTGTATTTGTATCCCTTATTTCCTAAAACAGATTTTCTAGCGTCATGGTCGCGTTTATGAGCGTTCGTTGTTAACAATATACTCTTGTATGTTAATTTATCCTTTTCCGTATATGTGAGACTATCAGGATTTTTCATGAAGATTAATTCGTATAAACCGGGGGTACCGATGTATTTAATTTCATCTATAAGTATGGAGTCATCCGCGTCTACATCGAATCGACTATTGCCGAGCATCGCGCTTTTCGCGCTAATGTACACTCCGTAAACGTGATCGATCTCATTTGGCGCTTCTCCGCCGAGAAGAACCCCCATGTATTTTCGTCCCAACGGTCCTAGCCGACCGTGCGACATTTTGCGATCTTGAGAAATTCGCGAAGTTCGCTTAACGGGCGTTTCAAACGTTGAGGACGACTCGAAATTCTCAGGTTCGAACGCTTCCTCTTCAGTTTCGTCCCTTGCGAATGGATCTCTCTCGATAGGATATAAGTTTGACGGAGTAGAAACGACATCTAATCGTCGTCGCGTTCGTATTCGTTTCACTTTAGGTTTTTTTCCATGTGGGGGGTCAACTCTTCCTCCTTCCATTTTTCCTCATTCCATTTTTCCTCGACGCTCGTCGTTACAGGCGAAGCGTCGATCGCGTCTCGCTTTATCATTTCGCGTTTAGACTCGTCTCGCTCGATCTCGTTTCGCTCGATCTCGTCTCGCTCGGCGCGCTCGGCGATGCGCCGCAGCGGGTCGACGATTGACTTGAAACGGCTCTCCATCGCGATCTCGTTCTCCATTTTGCCGATCTTTAACGCTATGTGTTTTTTACGAATCGATGCGCGCGTCTTAACGATCTCTTTCGCCGTCTTCTCTCGTTCGCCGATATCCGTCGCAGCCATCGTGTTTAATAAATCGGTTCTTCTCGCTCGCGGGAGGGAGAGCGATTGATGCGTTCGACGTATTCGCGACGACTGATCGCTCTACGGTACGGCGAAATCGTTAAACCCTCGCCTATATCTGCCGGCGCTAAGCGCGCTTTCTTTGTCGATTACTAGGAAACCATATTTATATCGCCAACACGCGCGGCATAGCGCGTGAAAATTCTCATACGACATATTCGTGTTCACGTGATCGTTGTATGCGTGACGCAAATTAGTGCCATCTTGCTATGCTGCAATGACTTCGAGTAAACGCAAACGTTCTCGAAGCGTACGCCGTGCGGGCTCTCCAACAAACTTATCAGCGCGTTTGTTTTACCGCAATTAGAGAGACCGCAAATGAGGCAGCGAATATCGCTCGGTAATAGAGGACCGTGTCTGCACGCTTCTTCAGACCGTCGCGCTCTACCATCGAGATTCGTCACCCTTATCGCGATCGGCTGCCGCACGAAGCGCATTCCTCTCGCCGCGCGCAGATCCGGAGGTGCGGCGCTACCGTCGATGCCTGGAGCATTACAATCGTCCCTGGCAACGAACACACATCGACGGCCCGGCGCCGCTCGTTAAAGATTGCGGCGAATGCAATTCGCGAAGCAGCGGTACGGTGTAATCGGTGATATCAGCCGCGCTGGCTTATTAAATAGAGCGATAAACGCGCTCCCTGTCGAATTACATATACCCGAATATCAATTTTGCGGGCCGGGTACTCGTCTCGCGAAACGATTAGCGCGAGGCGATCGAGGCATCAATCCTCTGGACGCAGCCTGCCGCGAGCACGACATCGCGTACTCGCGGAGCGGCGAGTTCACCGATCGACACGCCGCCGACCGCGCGCTCGCTGAGAGAGCTCGCGTCGCGGCTAAAGACTCGACTCTCGGCGAGAGAGCCGCCGCGACGGCTGTATGGATAGCTATGAAATCGAAAACAAAACTTGGAATGGGCGCGACGAGAATCAAGAGAAAGAAGAGCAAAAGGAGGACGACCGCTACGAGGAAAAGAACGCTTCCGATAGCGAAACGCGGCGGCTTCTTGCCCCTGCTGCCGTTATTGGGAGCTCTCGGTTCTTTGGCTGGAGGAGCGGCGGGAATCGCGAAAGCGGGGCACGATCGCAAAGCGGCGCGACGACAGTTGGAAGAGGAATTGCGTCACGATCGCGCAATGGAGGGTCGTGGTTTATACCTCGCATCGTACAAGCGCGGAAGTGGCGCGTCCGCGACGAGAAGAAGAGGAAAAGCTTAAAAAGAACTTCGCGTAAACAGACGCTAGGAATTCTCCCATCCGTCGGAGT
>NW_021850486.1:0-123 GCF_003651465.1 Formica exsecta
CTTCGTTCGGAACGACTTAGTTAAGTACCAGTGAGTTAGATAGACAGAAAGTTTTCATAACACTACAAGAAATTTGAGGAAAAACGCTTCTTGGCTTACAAAGCTAAGATGGAAGTGTACGCA
>NW_021850486.1:668-958 GCF_003651465.1 Formica exsecta
TACGCAAGTTTCCTTCGTTCGGAACGACTTAGTTACGTGCCTGTAAGTGAGATTTGTCGAAAGTTTCAAAACACATCATGGAAATTGAGGAACAAGGTTTATCGACACACAGAGCTAAGACCGCTATGTACGCAAGTTTCCTTTGTTTGGAACGACTAAGTTACGAATCTGTAAGTGAGATATACCGAAAGTTTTCATAACAGATCAAGGAAATTAAGGTACAACGCTTCACGGCACACAGAGCTAAGATCGCTATGTACGCAAGTTTCCTTCGTTCGGAACGACTTAGT
>NW_021850486.1:1060-1163 GCF_003651465.1 Formica exsecta
GCTTCTCGACACACAGAGCTAAGATCGCTATGTACGCAAGTTTCCTTCGTTCCGAACTACTTAGTTACGTCCCTGTAAGCGAGATATACCGAAAGTTTTCATA
>NW_021850487.1:0-133 GCF_003651465.1 Formica exsecta
TGCTTATGATAAACTTATGATAGATTTGCGGATATATGAACTTTTAAATTACTTGAAACAAGTAATATTTACTTGTATATAGTATGTATTTTTCTATGTGTAGTAAAGGGATCGTATTTTTATTATTAATAAT
>NW_021850487.1:3214-12686 GCF_003651465.1 Formica exsecta
GAATTATTTGAAACACGTAATATTTACTTGTATATAGTATGTATTTTTCTATGTGTAGTAAAGGGATCGTATTTTTATTATTAATAATTATTATATTATTAAATAATAAATAAATAAAATGTTTATATTCACGAGGAAAAAATTCGCGGACAAAACAATTCGCGTGAAGGGTTGTTGCAGGCTCGAAGTCGGTTAATTTCGGCGACGCGCGTGTCTTCAGGGCCGCCTCGCGTCTCGGCGAGACCGTAAAAGACCCGCTTTTACGGCCCAACAAAAGCCAAAAGTTACGATCTTGTTTTTCATTTAATTAATCTCACCGTCGTTGTCGACATCGCGGACCATCGTGCACGACTGCTCTCGAAAATCAGACGATTGTGCACCTTTACGTGAAGAAAGTCGTCCATCGCATGAAAAACGCGGTTTCCGCGGTCCCGTAATTGGCCGTCGTGGACTTTTCAAAGTGTGGAACCAATGAACGCGGTCATATAATTAAATCCGGTAAAGGCGCGCGTGGTGGCTTTCGGCGTTTAGAGGAAAAAGCGCGAATGTGCGAGTATGTGCTGATCGAATCGGTTTTTCTTCTTGTCGAACCACCTTCCGGAATCAAAAGTAACGATCGACGTCGTAAATCCATCTTGTTAACTTGCTTATACAAAGAGGTCAATAAAAAGTTATCGATAAAAAAAAGCAAATATTGTCAAATAATTATAACCCGTATTTTGAGCAGCCAATGTTAACGTAGAAAAAAGAAAAGAAATCGAAAAAAGAAAAATTTAAACACATCTGTTAAATGTAAAACTGTCTTCATAATTAAGTAGGTGGTGCAATAAATCGTCGAGAAAATGTTAATCTTATCTTAATACGCAACGCATTTTTCCTCGATATACCGACGGCACGAAAGTCAAGAGAAGCGAAATTTGAAAACCGATAAAAAAAAACTATCTTAAAAGGCATTCGTTCGAAATATATTCGTATCGCGTTCATACTTGTACAGATATGTCGATAACGATTGGCGAGGGATTCCGCCATCAGGATGCGAGTTTACGGGGAAGAGAAGGGAAGTTGAGTCTCTTCTTTTTAATTACGAAACCTCCGAGATATCTTATATACTTTATCGCCGACGCCAATTAGTATTCGACAAAATTCGTTTCCGCTCGATTTGTTTCATGGTGAAAACGTTTCACTTTCTACGCAATGATGGATTTAGAGAGCTTAAGACATTATAATAATATCAACAGTCCCTTTCTGATATCTTGATATCTTGAGAACGACATAATTTATGTCACTGTTTATTAAATAAAGTAATATTTTATTCAGAAATTAATTACTTATTATTTATAAAAAAATCTATGTAAATTAAAAATTTTTCTGAAATAAATTATAAATTTAAAAAAGGCCCAATTTTTCTTAAAAAATTCTTAAAATAAGATCTCTAATCGTGCTTATTTGTAAATCCGGCACTGTTGTTGTTTGAAAAAAATACACGACGATTTTTGTAACGATCGAAGGAGCTTGTCGCGTGGGACGTTCCATTAATGATGATGTCTCATTAAACGCGCGATTGCAGCGCTGCTCGAGGTTATCGGTTTCGCAGGATGGAAAGGAGAGAGACCCCTTCGAGTATACGGCATAATTCTGACATAATTTTCCATTACGAAACGAGCGCGCAGGTTTGCGCGAGCCGGCGTAACGAATGCATGGATCGTCGTCGATTAGGGCGAGATACTTAGCCGACGATAATTAGCCCAATGTAATCTGCGACCGGCGTATGTTCGCATCTTAAATGCGCGATACTCCCGCGAATGAGCATTAAGAAATTCATTATATCCCTTTATAGCGCTATAAAATAGAGATACGGTCGAGACAGACTGAATATATCTTTACTTTATCAATATAATTCGTCGAATATTTCATCTACAGAGATGTGTACGATGCTGTTGCAACAAGTCTTGCAAACTGTGAAAATCACATAAAGCTAAAGGAATTGAAAGTAATAAAAAAAAATTTATATATGTAACGCGATAAAGAATACAAAAAAATTGTGTTCAATTAAAAATATTTGTCAATATTTTAATTTTATCGCCAGCCATAATATTAGTTGTAATGTTTACAAAAAGATATGATAATTAAAATTAATAAAGTTATTTTTATTCCAAATTTATCAGTCTTCTTATTTTCCTCTTTCTTTATTTAATTTTTCATCGTCTTTTTTTGAAACATCGTAGATATAATTGAATAATAATATAATCGGTTCGTAAAAGTCAGTGAAAAAAGATGTTTTTAGTCGGACAAAGAAGATTCAAGAAATGTTCAATTATTCACGATGTTTGTATTGAAAGTTTTGGGTCACACTTGAAGTGGTCAGAAAAAAAAAAATAAATAAAAATGACAGTCTAGAAAAATATGATAGAAAAATGACGAGACGTAAGGGAAGGAACGAGGAGAAAAAGGTTTACGTCGGATATTTTGTAAAGCGCCTGAAATCGGCCCCGCACCCTTCTGCTACGAGAATTTACGACTGTCCACGCGAAAGCGTAGGTAATCGGCGATGATATCACCGTTATAAATAGACACGCCTCCTGTCTCTCGCGTGCGCGCATACATACGCGTGTACAAGATCCGCACACGCGAATCTGCACCTACCTGCCGGGCACTGTCTCTTTCCTGCAGACCGCCACGCACACATATATACGTAAACTTTAAGGGACGCGTAAACATATATACAGATGATCGCGTAATATCGATCAAAATACACGCTTGTCGAATTTCTCAAAAACTTGTCAATAATATTGGACAATTTTGCAGAAATCTATTTTACTTATAATTAAATTTATTTTATTTATATTTGTTCTAAATTTAATAATTTATTAAAGTTGCTTTTTTGAAATTTTTCTTTTAGTAGAAATAATCGATTTTATTAAAAATGATTGTAATATTTAAATTTTTATATGTATATCAACGTCTTAATTCACATGTTTCTTAAATGATTTCTTGTGATACATTTTTGAAATTTTACTTGAAAAGATAAAAAGAATGACATTAATGAAATTTCCATGGCTGTCCACGGATATTAT
Organism: Formica exsecta; assembly: GCF_003651465.1. Classification (NCBI taxonomy): domain Eukaryota; kingdom Metazoa; phylum Arthropoda; class Insecta; order Hymenoptera; family Formicidae; genus Formica; species Formica exsecta. The sequence continues at coordinate 6,289 of NW_021850487.1, forward strand.
GTTCTTTCAGGTGCACGTAAAAGCGGTCCGTGTATATTGTTCAAACGAGCACACACGCATTGCGTATTATCATTGAAAGATGATGCGCGTCCTTCGCAGCACAGCCTGTGAAGGGAGAGCGTTTCGAGAGAGCCTGATGGCAAGAAACCATTACAGAAAAAAGCGACTGATAAAGCGACAAAATGACGTTCTAAAGAATATCCCTCCTATGCTCCCATAATTTTAATGAGACTCGCGATCACGGCATATCGATGTGTATGTTTGTGTATGTATCTATGTGTGTGTATACCGAATTTGTGAATAAAATAAACTTGGCACGCGAACGATTCATCACACTGTCTAAAATCTGAGAAATCTGTCTAAAAATTTTGAAATAAGGATCAATTATATACCTGCCTACGAACAATGTTCAGTTTCTTTTAATCGATGTAAATTAAAAACATCTCAAATAAATTATGCAGATATAATTGTGTAAAACTGAGCTATTTATTATTTCGTAAAAACTCATAAATAATTAAAAGTTCTAGCTTTATTTTCGATAATTTTATTTTATATATTCTTGATTGTTTCAGTAAATAAACCAAAAGAAAATATTTCATGATTGTTTAAATTTTAATATATCAAGAATTACAGAACTATTGAAAATAAAATCAAAACTCTTAATTATTTATGAGTTTCCACAAAATGATATGCCAGCTTTATATACACGAAACTGTTAATACTTAAAAATCAAAAAGTGAAAATTTTGTTTTTCGAAAACAAAATTTTATGACAAAACTGAGAAATAAAAAAATAACAGTTATGTTTTATGTTCTTTAAGAATGAGAAACTATTATATCAGTTTCAAAACTCTTATATCAATTTATAAAATCGAAAGTCAAATATTATTCGCATTCTAAATTCGTCATTAAAAAAAAAAATATATATATACAATTGCGAGGTAGCGTCGATGTGACTGATGCGTCTATCCTACTTGTGGGAAGTTGCGTTCCGAATACAAAACGAGTCTCTAGCTTGAGGAACGATCGGATGGTACCGGTAGTAGTAACGGAAGTGGTGAATGGCCTGGTGGAGGACAGCAGTTTGCACGGCAAATAAAAATTTCGTCTATACTACGCTGCGCATGCTTTTTGTTTTATTTTAAAAAGTTATCAGATTCTCCGAATCGATGATCGAGCGCCAAATAACGAGCGGATGATTAAAGTCGTCGTGGAATATAATGGCGAGTTGCCCGCAAATGTAAAAAAAAAAAGAACCCTCTCCGCATTTAACTCTTCCCTTACAAACAGCCTTCGAGAGGATGCTCATTCTATTGTATAACAGTATATAACTGCAATGACGAGCACACGCGCGATAGACAGCTCGGACTGCATCGCATAATAAGCGAATCTCGCGCGATTATTCGATCGGAAGCGATCGCAGCCGTTAACTGTTTATTCATCGTTTATTCCGGACGTCGAGAAGCGACGTTTCCGTTTCTACGACGAGCCGCGAAATGAATGCGGCAGTAAAGTTCGAAGACAGAGTAAAGTAGACTGTAGTAAAATAGGTGAGAAAAAAACCGAATATCGACGGATCTTAATGTGTAAACGAGATTTTAAAAACTCTTTCATCTATTTTTTATTGAACGATATACAACCTAATCAACATTTGATATCTTTTTATGAAAGAATACAATTAAAATTAAAATTGTGTTCAAAATAATAATATATTATTAGGTGTACAACTTTGCTTCCGCCGTTTTTTTTCCGAAATTCGAGGCTTTATTGTAAAAAACTGGTTATACATTTATGATTCAAAGTATTGTCCATCGCTGGTCACTACTTTCTCCCATCTTTCGGGCAGCGTACGAATCCCGCGTTGAAAAAACTGGTCATCTTTTAAAGCGACCCACGGATCGATCCAATTTCTTACTTCTTCATATGACCGGAAGTGCTGGTCAACCAGGCCGTGTGCCATTGATCGAAACAACTGATAGTCAGAGGGAGCAACGTCTGGAGAATACGGCGGGTGGGGTAGGACTTCCCATTTCAACGTTTCCAAGTATGTCTTGACCACTTTCGCAACATGAGGTCGAGCATTGTCATGCTGCAAAATCACTTTATCGTGTCTCTCGTTGTATTGCGGCCGTTTGTCTTTTGGTATAATTCATTACATGAATTATATATATATATAAGTAAATAAGAATTCTTTATAGAATTTAAAAAAGTTTAACAAATTAAGATCCGATCGACACAATTCGATTCCTCCCTCAAGTAGTTTTCACATTAAATTAATATTCGGTCAGAGCCGATGAGAGATTTGTACTCACATTCCTTGTTGCGATCCATGGCGTGCTGAAGGGGGGAATCATCGACCTCCGCCTTCGGCGGCGACTGATTGCCCTCGGCCATCTCCGATCCCGATTCTGGAGCAGCAGCACCGGCGGCCTTCCTTCCTGCCGCGTCCGCCGCTGCTTTATCCTGCTGCGGCGAGGGCTTCGTCCCTTTCTTACCGTTTCCAGCGTCCCTGCAGGCCCGAAACGAGCAAAATGAGATTTGTGAATTAATCTTTCATACATCGCCGCGTGTGTGCCACGTCGCGTCGTCGGTTCCAAGAGAAACCGATTCAGCCTGTACCGGCTACCGATCCAGTGTCAATCGGATCCCGGGTCCTTCGTCGTCGAGGCATGTTTTTGTCGCGGATGATGGAATGACGGATCAATCGACACTCAATCGGACGACGTTTTCATCAAAAAGCATCGGAAACGACTGCTCTTTTCTTCTCTCAAGAGCGAGACGCGAATCTTCACCGAATAAGAAATATGTTTGATGATATCGAATTGTATTTACATCGAGAATTTGTACCCGAAGTGTGTGTACACACATACAAATGTATATATTTAAACTCGAATAAATTTTAAAAAGCTATAGTAATATATTATGGACACCGCCCGACAATGATTATTCATGCTGAAAATATTACGATCACACGAAAATACGATTTACTCAACCAGAAAAATTGTATTATTTTTATACTCGTCACGACTCTGTTGTCAACAGACAGTATATGTTTATAAAATGTTAATCGCAAATTGTAATAATTGCTTGGAATAATTACGTTTCTTTAAAAAAGAAAAATGCGACGATATACGGAGCGACTCGTGCCGCTGCCTTCCTTCAGCAATGATAACATGACAATGTATCAAAACAATAACGCGTTGTATGCCATACGCCGTCGATCCCCTTCCACTGTTTACATACTTTATATAGAAGAAGTTATCCCCACCTATGTTTACCTCACTATGGGTCGCGGATGATGGAATGACGGATCAATCGACACTCAATCGGACGACGTTTTCATCAAAAAGCATCGGAAACGACTGCTCTTTTCTTCTCTCAAGAGCGAGACGCGAATCTTCACCGAATAAGAAATATGTTTGATGATATCGAATTGTATTTACATCGAGAATTTGTACCCGAAGTGTGTGTACACACATATAAATGTATATATTTAAACTCGAATAAATTTTAAAAAGCTATAGTAATATATTATGGACACCGCCCGACAATGATTATTCATGCTGAAAATATTACGATCACACGAAAATACGATTTACTCAACCAGAAAAATTGTATTATTTTTATACTCGTCACGACTCTGTTGTCAACAGACAGTATATGTTTATAAAATGTTAATCGCAAATTGTAATAATTGCTTGGAATAATTACGTTTCTTTAAAAAAGAAAAATGCGACGATATACGGAGCGACTCGTGCCGCTGCCTTCCTTCAGCAATGATAACATGACAATGTATCAAAACAATAACGCGTTGTATGCCATACGCCGTCGATCCCCTTCCACTGTTTACATACTTTATATAGAAGAAGTTATCCCCACCTATGTTTACCTCACTATGGACACAAAACGGATCATTGTCGGGTAGTGTACATTTTTTCCAAGTTAAAATTTCACGAATATGTTCAGTCTTGAATAAATTAAAAATTCGAATTAATATACCAACATAAAAAAAATATATATATATATTCAACATAAAAAGAAATATCTAACAAAAAAAAAATATTTGATGAAATATTTAATATAAAAAAAAATTTAACATAAAAAAAATATTTAAATATCTCGCGAGGAATCGAATTCTTTAATATTGCAGCGCCTCAAGTTTTCACGATAACGAAGATATTTTCTATCGATCCATTCTCAGATAACACAAGTACCGTATAAAATGGACGCGTAAATATGGTAAAATAAATGTGGCGGAATAATCTTGGGTATAATATAGAGGGAATATCGAGTCGTGTTCCTCCTGCGGCGAAAGGGTAAGAATAACCGTTTTAGTCATCGGAGGGTGAAAACATTTATCTCGATGGCCCGACGATGGTTCTACGAGAGTCCCACGAGAGTCCAGGTGGCTCGCGACGCATAAGACGAGAATGGTGCGTCGCGCGAGCAAAATGTCACGTAAAAAATTCGCGAAAATATCAGAGAAAATTACGCATGGTCCGTAAGTAGATAGGTAGGAAAGTGGCGAGTCGATTAAAGATTTTAAAGCATCGAGAGCCAACGATCCGAGCGAGGTAGTTTAAGATCCCGAGGGGAAAGTTCCGAGAAAAGATTACTTCGTCACAGCTGGAGATAGGAAGCCGGTCGTTAAGAGCGTTTATATTCTCGCGTAACGATTACACGCGGTACTGATACTAAATTGCGGGTTAATCGCTCGCTCGGCGCGGGCTCTAAACGCGCGATCTCGCAACTCGCAACAGCGGCGGATTAAGGCACGTGGAGAGGCCCAAGGCGTGCGCGAGAAGTAATTTTAATCCCTCCCATTTAAGGATTTTCCTATCAAAGGTTCTCTCAAGTCAAAAGTATAAATCTTATTTAGTTATTACGTGAAATCAGATATTATCATCAAATGTTCTCTCAAGTGTTATCGCAAATTGATAAAATTTAAATCTCCCTCCATCCCCAATATAATCGCGTTGATTAAAAAATGTATATTACACGCATTAAATATTAATTCGAAATTTGCGTTCTGAGCGTGTATCGCGAGATACACCCAGGCAAGATTCTCCTGGAACCGTGCGATAATCTCCGCTCTTAGCAACTTGTCTTCTTTCTGTTACGACCGCGGTCGCGGATTAAGAGCAATAATGTCTGCCGAGGTAGTAATGACGTGGTGGAGGCGCGACAAAACGTTAGGGAGGCCCGCTCTTGGAGCTTGTTAAAATAATCGAGAGGCAGGTGTCGAGCGACGCGTCTATTTTTCGATCGCGATAACGCCTCGGCCTCGCGCCGATCGAGAAATCGCGCGCATACTTTGTTCTATTTATACGGGATGTCGCGTACCGGTTATACTCGCACACCGGTAGAAAGTGATAACGCGACTCGAATATTCTCCTCATTTCGCGATTTCACGAGGTTTTATTAATATTCGGACGATATAATTCGAGTTTCTCTCTCGGCGAGAGAGAGAGAGAGAGAGAGTTTCTCTATCCTTCTCGCTCCGTGTCGTTGAAATCTGCATACGACGCGCGACATGCAAGTTATCTCACCTCTCGTCCTTGGCGTCGCGCCTAGGATCCTTCCTGTCCCGATCCTTATCCTTGTGGCCGTCCGCTTTTTTCACCTTGGATCTCGACTTGGCGTCGCCTTTGGCGATCTTGTGCTCGCCGCCGCGTTCGGTAGCGACGACCACGGCGGCGTTCTCGTCGCAGGATTGCGCGCTGGAAGCGCCCGAAGACGTGAGGGACGACGATGCCGATGCTGCTCGGCTGTTAGTGTAATCCTGTACGAGGAGCGCACACCTCGTTAATCCCGCATTCGTTCAACGAGCGCGCCGAAAAGACGGTCGGCTGGTCGATGCTGCCGATTCTGATAACGCCGGAGAGAAATATAAGCTTTAAGCTTACCTTAAACCACTCTGGATAAATCGCGCTGATGGTGTCCAGAAGGTCCTGATCGAGTTGAATCCTCCAAAACGAGGAACCGCTGTCCAACCTGTGGCCAGACTCTGAAACAAGGAATATTGTAAAAAATTAAGTTATTTAATAAATTATTGTGATAGCGTAATACAATATATATAATTGTACATAACGAGGTAAATCAAAAATTCCTTAATCTTCCAGGTGTTTTTGTTCAAAATTTCAGATAAAGAAAATATTTTAAATATTTTTTGTTATATATAATTTTCTAAAATAAATTTTTTTTCATAACTTTCGTAAGATAAGCATTTTTCTCAGTTGCGTATAAAATTTTTATTTCTTTATCACTAAAAATTACAATAAAGAATGTGTACTACATATTCAATATTTTGTTCATATATTTTATTATTATATTTTATTAATTTATATAATTTATTTATAATTTATATAATTTATGTATATTATTATATGTGTAGGAAAG
>NW_021850487.1:12802-44603 GCF_003651465.1 Formica exsecta
TATATATATGAAAATATATTATATTAATATATTTTAAACACAATTTATTTAGCTTGTCGATTATTCACAATATAAAGCAAAATTATCAGAGAAGATTTTTAAAAAAATTCCTTGGGTCCCAATAAAATTCCATGAAAGCTCCTTGATTTCTCCATACACAAAAAAAAATCCCTGAGAGTTCCAGGTTTTCCATGTTTTTCCAAGGAGTGAACACTCTCTAAATATGTCATCGCGGATAACTCGCTGCGCGCGGAGAGGATTTAAAATGCGCAAGTTTCGAAGCCGCGGCGCGAAGGATCGCGGGTCGGGGCCCTTAAGAGTCATTCCTGCCGCCGCATAAGGGCTAATAATGCCGCACGAGCACGATACGCCCAAAAGGCGTATCAAAACTTCGCGGCACGCCGGTCTCGTTGGCTTCTTTCGCGCATTCCGAGGGATTCCCTGCCTAATTTAAACGTTCGCCGAGTACCGAGGGATCACCCCGGTGGGATGCTGAGGAGGCAAAGGACGACTCTCGACGACTCGGCGTCACATCCTTGCGAGAAAGGGGATGAGAGGGGGAAAGGAGGGGGAGGAGGTCTCTCCTCGTTACGGCGACATTCTACGGCGACGGGACGCGTGCCCAGCCTTCGTAATCGCGACTCGAGAGGAGAGTGAAAGATGAAAAACGAGGAGCGTTACTCTCAAGGGACTTTCGAATATCCCGGCCGGCGACAGAAACGCGATTTTTGCGCGACGCCGCGTTAGGGTAAACGCGCTTTCTAAAACGTAAGCACGGCCGTCGTGCTTCTTTGATTTCTTTTTTTTTTTTTTTACACGTAAACGCGGCGAATCAAATACATTACTTTGACGATTCGCAACTCATACAAGCAAGTCAGAAGCTTCAATTACCAAGAAGTTCTGCTCTCTCTCTATATAATCAAATTAAAAAAAATATAAAGTATAAACCACCAAGGGATCATCAAAAAGTAGGATATTCATCCCTAAATCATTATCTCACAATTTGTGATATTTCGACACATTTTTTATCACACACACAGACAAATTTAAATTATTAATTGTTTTCATAAATACATCATCTGATTTTCTGGCGTTTAGTGAGACGCGAGGAGGGACGAAAGGGGGGCAAGAAATCCCGCGACGGAGGGAAGAAGAATTTCACCTTAACCCAATAAATGATTAGTGTGCCGGGAGAGCGGCATAAATGCTCAATCAGTATGCAGGCACGGCGGACAATCCGCTGTAAATCACGCGCCGTGAATCATTCGCCGACATAAATCTAGCCGCGATCTCCGATCAATACGCTCCTAACCGGTCCGACACATTAGTTAAACGCGTTACTAGAGTCGCCGTCGTTTACGGGACGCACACGTCTCGCGGGGTCCATCCCGCATCATGTGCGCGGGCCCCCTCCTCTCCCACAAAAAGCGTCTCGGCGATGCCGATGGCCTAATAGCGCCGATTCGAGAATCCACGGCGTAAAGCGATACATCATCGACGAGAGGATCCGCGTCTCTCCGATCGTTCATCGGATAGATTTATCGGATGTCGTCGCGATCCAGCTCGGGGTTAACGACACGAGACTCGTTGATATTAGTCAAACGATATATTGAGATTTAGAATTAATTGGGCGCTGATAACGAGAGTACGGCGACTAGCGCAGTTTAGTGCTCGAATTGTTCTTATCTATGTAATCGACGTTATTGCAGTAGGAGTTAAGTAATTTTATGATTTACTATTTGTAATAAAATCCGCAATATAATAGTTATTTTATATATTATACAAAATATTTATTTGGAATATAATAGTAAAAATAAAATGCATTTTAATTTTCTCGAGAGAATCTATAATATTTTTATAAATGCAAGATTGATTTTATGACAAATTATTATTTCAAATTACAAATCCTCACAAACTGAATTGCTTCTAATTATAAGTACTTGGCTAGTTAACTATTGATTTTATATTTAGTTCTGATTTTTTAAGGGTTTTTTATTTTTTAGGGGCAAAATTTTTTTAATTGTTTTTTAGAAATAAATATTTTTTTAAACTTTTTGTTACGTGCAAGGAATATTTTTTATGTACTAGGCGTCCTTTTTCTAATTTTGTGAGATTTTTTTTTATTGTTCTTATCTATAAACTGAACACGTAATTTCGCAAGATTATCGAATATTTTTCGTGTGTTTTTCTTCGTTTCTGACATTGCACTTGAAATAGATATCGAAGACTCTCAATTCACAGGAGAGGAGAGGGGAATCAAAATCAGCGGTGGAAGAACAAGAATCGAACGCACGTAAGAGGGAACTTCTTACTCGCCGAACATATTTAGCGAAAGATTCTGAATGCGAGATGCGTTCCTCGGAAGCGACATCGGCGGCGGCGGCCGTCGAAATTCGGGCAAATAAATCTCGCGCCTCCCTTCACCCCTTTTTCTCCTCCCCGTTGTGTTTTCTCGGTGATCCCACATCGCGCGATACAGTCGCGGACGCGCATGTACACATACGCACATGCACGTTACATACATACGTATACCTCGCGATGCGTTCGAGAAACAGAGAGAGAGAGAGAGAGAGAGAGAGCGAGCACGTGCGTGTCGTTTCTCGTCGCGTCTGCCTCGTTCGAGTCCTCTGAGTCACTCGCTCCCTCTCGTCACAGGCTACCCGCCGCGCACTGGTAGCCGCGAAAAACTGCGCGTTGCACTTCGGGAATGTCGTCGGCATGTACAGGGTGTTCCCCTTCGTCGCGATCGTCGATCCACTCGACAAGAACGATGCTGCACGACTTCGCTCTTCGGATCATCCCTCTCTCTCTCTCTCTCTCTTTTTCTTTTTCTTTTCTCTCGTGCGCGTCTACCTTTTTTTCTTGCTTACCTCTTCGTGGAATCACCGAAGATCTTGCTCCTCTCTGCGATGATCGCGCGATTATTGCGACTCGCGGAGACTCTCCGCGATTTGGAGACATCATAGCTTTTATCAATTATTTTACCCAATTTATGGCGTAAGAAAATTTATTTCAATTAAATATAAATATGGAATTATTTAGATAGTCTATTTAGTTTCATTTTTTAATTAAAAATTTGCAATACTGCATTTTAATTTGCAAGATTGCATTTTAATAAATAATAGTAAAAGTTTAAGCGAAAATAAAGTCATTTTAAATTAAAATCGCCAAAACGAGATTTTTTGTGATAATTTGCATATTAATTTTTAAATAAAAATATTTTTTATTCTCCTTTTGTGTAATTTAGCTGGAGCAAATTAGTATACGTAAGCTATGATAAATGCACTTCCAAGTGGAATCACAGAGGGATTGAATTCTCTTCTGCCTTATTGTATACTCGAGCTAAACGTACGAGAGCATAGCCTCGCGGGCAGGCCGGAGAAAGGATTTGGGTGGAGAGCAGAGCATGAAGAAAACAGAGAGAGAGAGAGAGAGAGGAGATCCTCTCGAGTGCGGGAGGAGATTCTCTTACAATAGCCGTAAGCTTTGCCGCTCATTAGAGGCGAGGTCGCGGGTCACGTGGAACCGCTTTGTACGCTTCGTTCCTCTATATGCAAGTTACATACAAAACAATATCCATGCGCGGAGATCCCTTTTCCCTGGATTATACCAAGATCGCTTTACAACCGACTACACACACAATAGATATAAAATCTCTGATTTCAAAACTCAACAATGTTAATTCCTCTCTATCGAAATCATATCCGTTACACGCGTTTTATGTCTCTAATGATTCTTCTTTTATGACAAAAGAGTTCGAAATACCCATTCCTTTATTTTCGCCGCAAACAAGTCGATAAGCGTAAAATATCAATATAATAGACGTGGCAGCAGTTGACGTCGCGTAGAACCGGAAAAAATTAACAAACGAATCTCTCTCGAGGAACGTCAATCGCACGGCTCGGTGGGTCTCAAATACAATCTTTCCCGTCGGTTTATCGTCATTACTCTCTCTCTCTCTCTTTCTCTCTCGCGCGTGCTGGAGAAACCGGTTTTCCCTCGGTAGTACAAATATTACTGCAAAGACAATAATGATGCGTGAAACGAATTAATCGTGGAATGCGTTTCCGGATGTATCTCGCGACTGATGCCTGCGCGTTTCAGTTATTAAACATCCCGACGATCGTAAAGCTTTAATTGACGCGGCACGCGAGGAAGACCGAGTCTCGAGGGAGGTATCAACGTTCGGCATGCTCGAAGAATCGCTCTAACGAGTACACTCGTACTCTCGTATTCAAGCGACTAATCAACGACACGCTGATGGCGAGGAGATGGCGTCCACGGCCAGTTTCTCTCTCGACAGGATCCTCTCGAAGAAGTCCGGCGCGCATCTCGCGTCTACCACTATACGGGGTGTCCCTTTGTTCCCGGGCATCCCACACGACTCGCATTGAATCCGTACGATTATAAATTGCCCTGAGAAAGCGCGGCCGGTCTATGCGGGCGCATCCTGGCCCGGGATATGCACTCCCGGAGGCACGCGAGAGACAACGCATAGGTAGGTGAATCCGCTCGCTCCCTCGCGTGAAACACGTACGAGCGCGGGGAGACTTATTTACCGGAGGTACCAGGGCCCACTTAACCCGTAACCCCCAGCTTCGTATATCTTGTCGACAATGCGTACCGATGAATTCAATACTTCCCGCCCTACTGCCTCCTCCCTCAACCCTTTTCGTCTAACTCTCGTAATGAAATTCACCCAGAGAAATATGGCGCAGCACGTAGCTTTTAACACGTCCTCTTTCGCGTTTCATTTTCTCGAGGTTTAATATTAAGTAGTTTGTAATATTTTAATTATATATATTTTTAATTATATATAACAAATATATAAGATGTCTCTTATATAGATACAATATTAGATCGGTACTCTATTCTTACTACGTACTTCTTGTCAAAAAATAAGCATATTATCATTAAATAAATATAGCAATGTATATTATATTTTATTATATTTTTATTTCCATTATTATATATATACGTATATTATATTTTATTATATTTATTATATTCATTATAATTTCTTGTCAAAAATAAACATCGTTTCCAAGATATTTTCTTTTATTTCACATGAAAAAAAAAAACAAAAAACAAAAAAAGGATAAAAATGTCTATTTTATGACAAAAAATACGGTAAAATACCGATTTTTATCCTATTTATTAGAATACTCTGTATTGCATACTGTATATATTATTATATTATGCGTATTAATGCGTAAAAAATTGGAAATAAGTTAAAAGTACGATTTTTCTAGGGTGGAGTTCCGAATAGGTGAACCCTCCGATTTTTTTGAAACTACACCATTTTTTTGTATTTTTGAACGCTGATTACGAATATGATAATGAAAATTTGCGACAAGGTCATTTTCAAGGTCAAAACTCAAAAAAACTGAAAAAATATAACTTTTTAAATATTATTTCGATAAATATTGATGTAAGAAAAAAATGTGTCAAATAAAAGTTGTAGTTCTTGTAAAAATACATCATTTATGTTCTATACATTTTTTGCGTAAATACAAAAAATAGTGTAGTTTCAAAAAAATCGGAGGGTTCACCTATTCGGAACTTTATCCTTTTTCTAAAACGAGAGAGTAAATTTTTTAATTCACGCGACCATCCGCAATAAGTACGTAGACGACACTCTATACTCTATACTCTCCTTCCGCTCGGCTTATTTCTTCATCGCGCGCTATCTCGTCGATCTCGCGCGTAGGCGGGACGCGCGAGCGAAGCTCGTCTTGATCGAGCGCACGTTCGATCGGCCGGATCGAGCGCGCTACCGATCCCCGCCGTGCGGAACGGATCAACGGATATCATTGAGCGCCGCGTGATTTCTTCTTGGCGAAGGTAGCGCGATGATGAATCGTGGGTGGACGCGATCGCGAGGTGATCGCACGGAAAATCACCGGATGGTTGTCGAATCGAAAAGTTTTGTACGGTCGGACATTCGTCGTCGTCGTACGGTCGGTGAAAGTCTCGCTCTCGGTCGCGCACACAGGATGATTGATATCGTTGGCGTAGCCCGCTCCACGACTGGACAACACAAGCCTCCCTTCACTTTGTCGCCGACACGAATTTTATCTCATCGGGGTTCGTCCATCGAGGAGATGACATCAATTAAATAAATTACGATGATGATAAAAAGTTTTTACAGAAATATACAGATATTTATTTTACTTAGTTAAAAGTTAATTTATCTTTCTTATCATTTTTCCTCAGTTAATACAAAAAATTGTAAATTTAAATCGTTGATACTTCATATCATTTCTCTCTCTTTTTATCTGCTAAATTAAATAATAATTAAATAATAATTAAATAATAGTTAAATTATAATAATAATTAAATAACTTAAATTATTTCTAATAAAAATTGCGTTTCATTTATTTCTGTATGCAAAAAAATCACTCATCTTCAAAGTGTTGAAACTATCTAGAAGTATTATTGAAGCATCCAATTATTAACTAAAGTGCGTTTCGTGTCAGTCACGAGTTGATAATGAGATTTGCACGTTTCATCGAAAGTTCCTCTCGCAACGCCCTTCATATTCTCGACAAGACCGTCTCTATAATCGGCCAGCTAGCGTCCTGCACTTGGCTCGCCACGGGAGTATATAGTTGAGAATGACATCATCGACAATCTCCGGCGTACACCTAGCGCGCGTAATCGGTGGGCGAAGGCGTATCAGCTGTGTTGTATCTTATTTCCGTCTTATTCCCCATCGCGAGTTGCTCGCCGCGGATCGGTGAGAGGGAAAGGGAAAAGATCTTTCGTCGAGAGGGTTGGGGAAAGAGAGAAAGAGTGAGAGGGACGCCCGTATAGCGAGTGCCGTTTTTACGCGAGTGGGAAAAGGATGGCGAGAGCTGTCGTGCGCCCGCCATGCGTAGATCGCGTGTCGAGCTTATGCCGCGGTATAACTAGTCAAGCATGAGATGACGAACAGCCTTGCAGTGATTTGCTAATAAGCTGCTACCGGCAATATACCCTTCGATTTATCCCCATGCTATCCGAAGATTTTTGAAAAAAAAAAGAACGTGAACGGATGCGTTTGCGACTAAAAATAGCGTCCAAATGAAAAAAGAAATGTGATTCTAGTCACTTGACAATTTGCTATTTTGTTAATCTCTGTTTTTAGATGTTATATATACTAGTTATATATACTAGAGAGAGTTTTATGTTTTGCAAAAAATATAATATACTATTCTTTATTATTTAAGTTAAATTATAATAAATTAAATTAAATAATAATTAAATTATAATTAAATAATAATTAAATTATGATAATAATTAAATAACAAATTATTTTTAATAAAAATTGCGTTTTATTTATTCCTGAATGCAAAAATAATAATCTAATTATTCTGATACATTCCACGATAATACGAGAAATTATATAAGATGATAAAACGCTTATCTTCTTTGCATTGTCACTTTTGTTCGCGGTTTTCATATATCTATCTAAAATCTCATTCTGCATACGTAAAAAAAAAAGAAAAACGCAACGCGTAAAGAGCATGCAAAATTGAGCGATAAACGCATTCGCATGCTATCACGCGAATACAATCGGGCTGACTTCGAATCGGCTCCTCCTCCGCCTCTGACGATCAGGATACTCGAGACAGCAATATTAAAAATCACAAACACGGTTTTCGCGAGCACCCACGCGTTCTCGTGAGAGGTGACAAACAGCCTAACGGCTCCTCGATAGCGATCTGGTTTCGGCTGTGCTCTCCTCTCGCCAGTCGTCAGTTTACAAAACACATACGCCACACGCGCGATCGTACATGCGGTCGGAATCGTGTACAACATTCTCGTTACGCGCTGCCTTCGTCTTCGATTGCACGTTGCAAATGATAAATGGCAGGATGCGCGCCGAAGTAGTAAAAGCCGGCTTTCGAAGCTTGGGGACCGCCGAGTGGAATAATTTGCTACCAGACTTACCGCTCGCTCATTCGTCCTTTTCATTAAGGCATCCGAAACGCCGCCAATAATTTCGCGGGCTATTATTCCGTATATTTGCGGTAATTGAACGGCGGAGAAATCGCAATAAAAATGAACGAGAGAGAAAAAGAGAAAAGAGATCTCTTCAAATGTGGGGAACGCTCGGCGACGAGAAGTTTAACGATGATTTGCGCTAATAACTTGTTATCAGACCGGATTGACGGCCTTCTCGTCCTTTAAGATAATTCTATGCCTGCAGCGGTAGATTTTGCCGATACATCGACCGCAATCGCGTGTTTGGCGTAATCGACGCGCGTAAAACGTAACAGCACTAATGACGTGCAACAAATAAAATATATCATTGTATATATCTCAATATATTATTTAAATATTTATTAAATATTATTATTAAATATTATTTAAATTTTCTATTAATATTTATACTTTATAAAAAAGCTCTGTCCGTACAAAATAAAAATTTATTTTTCTCGAAAAACGCAACGCGTTAAGAGATTCTACTGATATTCTCGCTCGTACACCCGGTAGACGCGCATCAGGCCGATGTACGATCGGTCTTACGGGGGTGGTATGCGTGCTGTTGACCTGGCCGTGGACCGGTTCGGGTCACTCCTTTTTTCTCCCTTCATCGAGGCCTTTTTTCACTCGCCCTTTCCCTCCTCTCCGCGGACTTGGAACGGATATAGCCAGATGTGACGTCACGCGAGGAGGCGTGATAGGCAGCACACACGTGCGCGTGTGGGTGCACGCGTGTGTCCCAGGTGTGTACCTGCTACGAAATCCATCAAATCCTTTTCTAGAATCGCGCAAGGAATCGAAAGTCGTTTGTTTAGCCAGAAAGAGACAGATACATTCGTATCACGATAACGATATATCGAAATCGTGCAGCACAAGACTGTTTCTGCCTTCGATTATCGCCGATAAACGTGTCGCGAATTCCTAATTAAATTCCCACCGCGAAGAAAGATATCGTGTATCGCCGTTCTCGTAGAGATAATTAAGGAAGGTAATAAAAGGAGACCCCCGCGGGGGTGAGAAAAAGTTTCATCGCGCGGTCGATATGACGGTTGCCCCGCGGGCGCGCAAAAAACTCGCCCAATAATCGATATTGGCACGAGTCCGAGAATCGATCGAACGGCGGTGGCGGTATAAAATTGCAAATTTTATATCCTCGTGGATGCTCTCCTCTCCCCCTCCCTCCGAGGCACCGCGGATATAAGAAACATCTAATTAATAATTCCGACGTATCCGCCGGTTTCGTCGTTAAAATCGAGCGGAGCGATCTTCGATGAAGCTTCGCTTCCACGAAGGACGTTCGCAGATCGATGAGAGGCAGGGATGAGAGCGATGGGATCGTTCTCGATGCATGCATAGAGCATAGAAGAAAGATCGGTATGCGCGCGGCGAATTTCAATTTCCACG
The DNA here is from genome assembly GCF_003651465.1 of Formica exsecta. Taxonomy (NCBI): domain Eukaryota; kingdom Metazoa; phylum Arthropoda; class Insecta; order Hymenoptera; family Formicidae; genus Formica; species Formica exsecta. The sequence continues at coordinate 22,178 of NW_021850487.1, forward strand.
AAAGACAGAAAAGGATGGAGTAAAGGAAAACACGCACACAATATTTAGAAAACAATACACATTAAAATTACAAAAAAAACCTTCGAGAGAGAATAAACTGTTAAAAAATCATATTATTTTTTTGACAGCATAATTTGATACGAGCATTCAAGAAGTTTAATTTGACAGCGTGAAATGTGTGATAAAATCGACAATGTGAGGTATCGTTAGTGATTACGTGTATACAAAATATATGCAATAAATAATTAACGACAAGTGATAAGAGTTTGTAGCTTTAGTACGTCAAGAAGCACGAGGCAAGTCCCGTCCTCTGGCTCGCAACTTACGGCTGCATTAATTACCTCGTAAGTTACACCCACGAGACTCGCGAGAATCTTTGGCAGTCCCTACGGGTGGTTCCTCTCTCCCGGTTAAATCGCCGTACAATTAAGCGCCTCTTTTTAAGAGCGCCTCGCGGAGCATCACGAAGCCGGACAAAATGGGGGAATGACTTAAGGCCGACGTAACGTTTACGGATAAGAATAACGAGCGCCCGTTTTGTGAAGCATCGCGCAACCAACGTCGCTTTTCATAGCTATCGTAAACAAGCGCTTTAAAGCGGTGATTAATATCGCATTGTGCGCTCTCTGTTTTTCTGCTCGGCGATCACGCGATGTGTACGAGAATATTTATGAAAACGAGTAGCGAAAAATGCGCGATATATAAGAAGGCAGCTTTTAGTTTCTTTATAATTTTTATTTGACTACCCTGATGTCTCAAACGTTATCGTTCAACGGACCATCGAGATCGCGTAATTGTTTGCGAGAAGAGTAACAATGGAGCGGACGAGAATCGCGACACGAGCTACGGCCGTGAAATCGAGGATTTCATTCCGGTCGCCGGTGGATTTCAGAATCCACGAAGAAGACGGACGTCTCAATCGCCGTCGCGGAACATCCGCGGTGGTCGACAATGGCGGCCAATCGCATATATCCCCGGTGAGCCGGTGTTCACGCCTGCTAATCACCCGAGAGTTCAGGCCTCGTACGAGGGTGATTAATGGATCGGGACCCCGAGTCCCAGGTACCGCGGGACAAAGTTACGAGCGAACCTACCGCAGCCCTATATCAATCCTGATTTCCTGACGCTGCTTTCACAAAGGAGCCCTTCTTCTTCTTCTTCTTCTCCTCCTCTCTTCCTTATGCCGGATTCTCCCGTGGTACAATACAATGAACCTTGAAGCATGCATCACCCTGTCTCGATTATTCGCTCTCGCCGGCATCTCCAACCAAATTATATTAAAATCTACGCCGCGTAACCGGCAGATCGCCCTTCTTCCTTGCCGAGAAAACGAGAATTTTAAAATGTCTACAAATATACTATTTAATATTGTCCTTTCTTCGTTATTAAGTTTATTGAAAATAGACTTTCTATTTTCAATAGATTAGAGTATCCAATAGAGTATTCAATAGAGCAAATTAGAATATTCAATAGATAGTAGTATTTTCTATAATATTAAATCTATTGAAAATAGACTTAATAAATCTATTGAAAATAGACTTAATAAATCTATTGAAAGTAGATTTAATAAATCTATTGAAAATAGACTTAATAAATCTATTGAAAATAAACTTAATAAATCTATTGAAAATAGACTTAATAAATCTATTGAAAATAGACTTAATTCGTAGTAATATTCGTTACGTAAAAATTATTCTAAAATAAAAATTGCTTCCTTCTCTTATGCTCTTTAACATTTCTTTCGAGAATTATTTAATTGAAATATCTCGGTAGCCGCAATCCCGGAAGGATGTTCGCAAATATTTCAAGCGTGTAATCGCATCATCCGCCTTACGGAGTTTCAGAAGCGCGCAAATATTCGCGCGCCGAGCGACTTTACAAGGAATTCTGAGGATGCCGACGCGGCGGCGAAGGACCCGAAGAATTCGAGCGATCCTGTCTGAAATTTCTACGGTACGTTAGAAACGCGAGGTTGGTCTCGTCGAGGAACTTTTCGCGTGGCGGATTCTATCCGGAGGAGAGAAAACCGCTATTCACTAAAGAGACATGTACTCGCGGAGAGAGAGAGAGAGAGAAACCTTCTCCTCTCACTCGAGAGAGAGAGAGAGAGAGAGGGATCCTTCATTAGCATCGGCGATCTCGTGGCGTGGGAGAGATTGTTTATCTTGCGCGCCGAAGAGATATTCCGAGATGCCCCGCGCGCGGATATTCCCGAATCCCGGCGTGGGTTTACCACCGTCGTAACTTGCCGAGATTAAGGCGCCGTCCGAGGCCTCCTCCATCGCACCACGACCGTCATCCGCCGATATTTTTTTTTCATCCTATTTCCTTTTTTTCATCGTACTTCTGTGCACACCACTTCGCCTCGGACTTGGCGCGATCCGTTCGGCTCCTTATCTCGTTTCACGCGTCGCGCGTCCACGGTACGCGCCCGTGGTTTTGCTCTCGTCCGTGGTAACGTGGCTGCGTGTGAGTTTCGTATAGTGATAATATTGAGTCGTCAGGACGACACACCCACGCGTCCCGGAGGACGGCCGGAAAGGGCTGCAGGGATGAAAAGAAGAAGAGCGAGCGTAGGAGAATCGCGCGCACACCTTGTGGAAACGCCCGATAAATCTTCTTTCGCACGACGTATAATTAACTCCAGCTGCTTTCCCTTCTCCCCGCGGGTTCTCTTTCACTTTCGAACGTTCGTTTTTTTTCCGTCTCGCGTATTTTCGAGATTCACGCCGCGCGCGAAAGAACCTCGAGAAACACGGTTGAAAGAACGGCAAAGAAAGAATTAAATATGGATGTAAAATAAAAATTCTATTTAATTTATTCGATTATTAAAAATTATCATTTAACAATTATCAATATGGCAAAAATAAAATTATTTCACAAATTTGTTAATAACTTTTCAGCAAACATTAATTTAGTTGCCTCTCGTTCGCGTCTACAAAAAATAAAATAATAAAATCCACAAAAAAATAAAATAAAAAATAAATCCACATAAAATTTATTATTATAATTTCTCGAAAAGATCAAAATCCATAATACAAGCGATGAATTGGAATGGGCAACTGGGGATAACCTACTTCGATATATCGGCCGATCTACACGGTCGGAGGCCCCGCGAGAAAACACGAGCATCAATGTTTACCCTCGCAGGTATGCTAGACGCGCCGATTGAGCTGTCAAGTTCTAGATTACATTTGTCATAAGCCGTAACCGTTCCACGTGTCTTAATCTATGATCGGCCGTGCTCAAAGCACGACGGTGCAGTTACGTTTATCTGACATTCGGCACTCGTCCCATGAATGGGGTTCACACGAACACTCTAGATTGATCGTTTCATCCGTTTAAACTCGCATCGTGTGTAGAGGTACCGCGGCATCGTATTAATTTTCTAATAAAGTAAATCCGTATAATCTATCTCCCTCGTTAATCTAAATAATGTACGCGGCCTTTAACGCTTCGATGCAGCGCATATAAATTCAATGAACAGTTGGAGGTCTTGTTACGGCCTCCAGAAAGTTTACACAAGTCAATATTTTATTCATAATTACTTCGAGAAATATTTCAAAATTAATAAATCAGAAATAAATAAATCAATTAAATTAAATTAAAATAATTTTATTATTAATCTTAATTAAATTATAAATAATTATGTTATATCAATTTAATTAAATTATATTCATTAAAAAATTAATTTAATTATAAAAAATTGATTTATGCCGAAGCAATAATAATAATAATGTAATTTACAACAAATGAATTTGTTTCATCCTGAGAAAAAGAAAATTTTATATCCGACGTTTGTGACTTTTAACTGACTCGCGGGTTAAAGGTCCAATTTCTCATCCGCCTATCCGTCCATTCTATATTCGGTGCGCAAATAAATCATAAAGCGTCAAGTGTCAGTCAAATGGATTGTTGACGTCGTGGCAAGAGCGACAGATAGCGCGGTTGCGAACGCGGCTTGATAACCGACGAATGGGAGATAGCATCCGTCAATATCGCGTTGGGAATACGCCATGGGATTACGCGCGGTAACATCGCAAACGTCGCATCATTCGTCTTGATGGGAATTAGCCGTGTTCTCTTAGACGCGGATTTCATGTGATCACGATCGAGCGGTATCTCGATTTAAATTGGTACGTACCGCAATATCGCCTCTTGGATCTCACACTTGGGATCACGGCGTGGCATCTTAATCATCGCCGTGACACTATTGTACTTGCAAACCCGTTTGTTCGCACTTCCGTAGATAGCTATTAATCGCCAACGATGATTAATGATTTGGTGGCGCGAACTCGATTTTCGACGCCGACGACTCAATGCATGATCGATACGCATAGGTTCATCCGTGCGGAAGAAAATAATTAAAAAAGAAATTCTCGGAGTAAAAAAAGAAAGGAGAGACATTATTCACCCCCCGTGACTGATTATATCTACAAATATCAATCTATAATCACATCTATAAATATTGTTAAGAGATATATTTACAGATAGTTAAAATCGCGCATATTTTATGACACGGCTTTTCCTACTTTCATAATTATTAAGTGATAAAATATTATAAAAAAATAAGATCTTGTATTGCTTATCCTATGCAATTTATTTCTCGAAAGAATTATTTATCGAAAAAGATGAAAAATTAAGTATGTCAGTGGACCTCTTGAAACGACGTTAAGCGATCCTTACCAAAGAGGATCGATTCGTTAGTTGCGTAAAAGAAATAAAATTATAGCCCCGGAGGTTCTTCCAAGTCGTAAAATACATTACTTACGCGGCGAACGGTCGATGAAAATCAAAAACGCGCGTATTGCGAGAGACGGAGACGCGACGTAATGGCGCGGATCGATTATGCGAACACGTCGAATGACACTCCGGACGATCCTAGCGAGCTCGCATAAATCCGCGCAAAACGCGCAGCCTGGGACGCGATATCTCGCCCACGATATGACCATAATTGCGCGACGAAACGACCACCAATCGGCGAGATCCGTCTCCGGAAGCCATCTTGTAGGAATGAAAAGTACGTGAGAGCAAGAAAAAAAGGCGAGTCCACGCGAACGCGCGACGGAATTTGCTTTCCGGCGATCGATCCAGCTCGCCCACGATAACACCTTCGTCACGTCGTAATCATCGATAAACTGTAGCATTCGCGTCATTAGTCGAGCATTCCGTCCAAAGTTGAATATTAATGCGCGCGTGATTTCGTATGTAATCCGACTGTGTAGATCGAGCTCTGCGTAGATCCGCTTCGAATTAATCACCGTGTTACATCAAAATGCGCAATTGATGGGATATATTTTGCTATCGCAAACATTTATTACAGCACTTGGGTATATCTTAATAAATCAGAATGGATATGACATTTTGAGTTTAAATGCAAGATTGCAATTTCTAAAAAAAAATTAAAATTAAAATTAATATTAAAACTTCTAAAAAAAAATTATCACACTTTTAATCAATGGAAATTTAGAAATTTATTAAGAATAAAGTCGGAATTCTTCGGATAATTAATGTTTGTGCAGCAGTTAATTTTTTTGCAGGATTAAATGCGATTAGTCTGAAAAAGCTCGTTAAACTGAGCGATGACTTTTTTTCCTCGACACCGTGAAAGAAGTAAGCTCGGGATTTGCGCGAGCTTATGTTTTAAGAATAATAGATCTCCGAGATATATCTCATATCGTTTTGTAACGTTAGAAGATAAATTTATTCGTTTAATATATGTCAAAAAAATGTGTATATCGATTTATCTCTACCACGGATTCTTCGCATAATGAATACTTATTACATCTTGTCTTACGAGGTATATAAACGCTTTACTCGTTCAGTATATAAAGGAATAAAATAATTAACATCCATTCAACGTCATTACACTGGATGTAACATTGTGAGTTTCACGCGACGCATTTCGTCGCGCATGTCGGCGCGTTTGGATCAACAGAGTGGACGATGTGTCCTCTTTCACAGGGGCTCGGACACGAGTTACGCCGCCCGAATGAGAATCCGTGGTAAATACATTCGAAAAGGTCATTTTCGCACCCGAGCCGTCGAACGGTGGCAAATTACCGTCGAACGATTTCACGGCGGCGGCCGCTTATAAATGTCGGTCGCCGACTGACAGCCTAACGATCACGTGGCCGAATTGATGACTACCGTTACCTTAATCACAGGTCGGCAATATCCCGGCTAACAAGTTAAAGATCGGGCCCGCGTATAGTCACGCGTTGCAACTACACGAGCCATTGATCAGAGAGAGTTGGATCCAGGGTCCTCTTCGCGCGGGGTCTCGCTGTCATGCCGATTTTCGCGTGTCCGACACTCCAACCTGGCGCAATCAAAATACCCAACAACATCGGCGATTACGATTCAACGTTGGCGTTGCAAAAAAGTAGGCGTCAAAAGCGAAAACTCTTCAACGTCAAATATTTCGATGAATAAATCGCGAATCAAGATTTAATTAAAAAAAAGATCCTAAAGTTTTTATAAAATTCCGTTATCGATCTAGATCACTAAAACATAATTCGTTGAAAATTTTGTGATTTCAAATACCGATTCATGATGTGTATTTGCTAGATCCCTAATAACTTTTGTATTTTTTTTTTCTATCTTTGATTTCTCCTCTCGACAATCATACCCTGAGATTAATCGGACATCTCCCTGCAAATCGAACTCTCGTTGCGTCGCTAATGTTGTCATTATCGTATCGCGTTTCGAGAGATTGCAGGGCTCGTTGCCGAGCTCTCGCGTATTACGCTCGGCGGTGTTTGTCCGACGTGATCGGCGCAAACGAGGAGATACGTTGTTCCCGTCCGCTCGGCGTTTATCTGCGATCTACCGATCGTTCGTAAAGGCGCGTCTTTGTACCGGCCTGCTGAGGAGGTTTGATCATCCTTTTCCTCCGCCGCCCTACGTGTTTCTCTCGTATACAACATCGCGCACGATCGACGTCGTTTGCCATCGCGTCATAGCCTCGACGTTTGTCGACCATGTCCAAGTCGTGTATTCTACAGAGCGAAACAAGCCGCCACTTTTTATATTCCTCCATCGTCCCCTTTATCGTTTTACAATTGTAAATAACGCCGTAACGACGAAGTCGAAAACGAACCTTTCTATTCACATCTCACGATTTTTTTTCAGCCGTGCCCTCTTTGGTGAAATCAAAATTTTTGCGCGATTAAATATTCATAATTTATTTATTTATAAAAAAAGGGAAAAAAGGTTCCTTTAGTACAAAAATGAAATAATTTTAACATCAACAAAATTCAAAATAAAATACTGAGAAAATAAATAAGAAAAAGACATAAGTTACAAAAATAAAAAAATTAAAAAATAAAAATAAAAATAATAAAAAAATAAAGAAAAATGGAAAAACTCATCATTTTTAAATTATTATCATTATTTAATTCATACAGCGAGATTTTGCTCTTGAAGAAAAGCTTAATCGAGAAGCAGACGCGACATGAAACTGCACTTTAATGTTCGCGTTTGCTTCGAAAGTTGGAGCAATTAAATCAACTGTTTAATATACGCGAGGATGCGCGCTCTGTCATAGATTCTCGGTTTTGCTTCGAGTAATTTCTCTTTTTTTTTCTTTCTCTCGCGATGACGCTGGTTGCACAATGGCGTGCGCGAAGGTTCGACTACGAAAACGTCGACGCGAGGAGATCCATCAATCCGAGGCCGATCCAGCGTGTATGTATCTCTCTGGGACAGGAGAGTATCGATCGTATCGATTCCGCTTGTCGAGGCGCGCGTAGGTACGCGCGAGTCCGACGAAAGTATCGGGATTCCTGTCTGCTCGCTTGACCACCAGAGGCGATTCTCGCGTCCCCCTCATCTCTCGCATCGTCCACTCGCTGCTCCTCTTCATGATCCAGCTCTCCGTTCGCGGATAAGTACGATCCATCGAGATCACAAGCGGCGACTTTCCCACGACCTTTTCGCTCGGTATTTTATTAATCGCGCGATAAGAGCGATTCTATTCCGACCTAATGCTTATGTCTCGTATCGTGTTAGCCTCTTATTGGTTATTTTGTAAATTAGTTAAAATTGTGATCTCTTCAAGTATCTCTGTTTGCAATTAAATTATTCGTTCAGCAATCCGTGATTAATTATATTATACGTTTATCGCGAACGATCGTAGCTTGCGCTTCGCACAAATACGAAGCTATAGATTATACGTAGTGTAGCCCAATCAAGCACTTTTTATCTCGACGATCAGCGTTTTTTCGATCAAGCCCGCGCATTCGAAGATATCGCTCCTCCTCCTCCTTTTTCTCCGACCTTGGCGGGAAGGGAAAAGAAAAAGAGAAACGACGTATGAGCACGTAAGAAGGTGGAAGAGACCGTGTCACGTCTGCGGAACCGCTGCGGAAATGCTTGCTCGTGACTCGTCGAGTGTCACGTGTCACGCGATTATTTCCCTTTCGTCTTCTTATTACGCTTAAGCAGCGATCCCCGCTGTCGGATAGAGGTGTCTGAAATTAACGACGGATCTGTTGTCTCTCTCCGAGCTCATGCTCGCATCCGTAAAAATGGCGTATTTACGACCGCGCGTTCGCGTGCCATACGCTACAAAATATATCTCCGAGCTTCCTTTAATCGGCTACCTCGAGACGTACGTTTATACCGTTATACGGTGGTTTCGTTGGTCGCGCCACGTACGTTGTCAAAGATAATGCGTTGCAACGCGGGGATGTCGTCGCGCGAGACATCAAACATCATAGTTCAAAACATCTCCTCGGACGCGAGCCCCGCCGTAATTAATACGTTGCCGGAAAATACGCTCTTACTTCGCTTCGTGTCGGATAAAATGAATTATCACCGACAATTATTATCGAGTGAAATACGACAGGAGGGGTCAGACGCGAGGTGAGGCGCGTGACAGCCGACAATTATTCCTAATGCGCGCCTTCTAAGCGATCGGCGGTGTAACGGGAGAGAGAGAAAGGCCGTAATTATTATCCCCGAGCTGGTTTTCAATCGAGGATTATTCGGCGAAAGACATTCTTCGCGGGCGACCGCGTCGAATCGAAAGTCGAGAACCTCCGCTTTGCTCCGCAAGAACGGCCCATCTATTCGTCTATAATAATAGAACCGATCGAACGCGCTCGCGTGTTCGATCGAGCGACAGACGACGAATTTCCGACGAGAGAGAAAGAAAGAGAGAAAAAGAGAAAGAGAGAAAGACGTGATTAATTATTATCCGGCGTCCACATGCGGATTAATTAGTGGATTCGTCGTGCGACGGCACGTCGAATGCCAAGAAGACGTCGACGGCGAGGAGCTCTAGCTACACACCGAGATGTTATTAATTGATCACGGACAGGTACTAATTGCGCCTCTATCGCGTCGGGGAAACGAGCCGTGCGTACGCGTTTCAAAGTCAAGTTTACTGATTTACGAATCCATCAGCTTATACGAGAGTTAAATGATTCGAGTTGCACCCTTTCTATCGTTGCGGTTATTTTTTTTATCTAAATTTTCTAGCGATTCTAAGACACGCTTACAAAATAATATATTATATATTTAATATATAAGATATATTATTTATATAATAATATATATAATAATAAAATTATTATTAAATATAATAATATATATTTAATATATAAATAATATTTAATAATATTTTGATAATATTTTATATATTATATATTTTAATATGTAAAAATACGAATTCAAAGGATGAATGAATAACGACGTCTGTCAGAGGATATAAAATTCGGCCGAGCATGTGTAATTGTCATGACACTGAGTTTGTCATCCAACAATTCATAATTGATCGTCCCTTCAATAGTAACCTAAACGATGTTAAAGTTTTCCCACTCACCTCCAACGATGATAAATTCTCGATTGAGACGCGGATAAGAGAAGTGTGCTGTTGGAGACATCGAGGATAATTCCGACCGTACCGCACCAAGAGAAGTTCTCCGATAACGTCAACGAAATTACAAAGTAAAGAAGTTCCATTTCGCCCCGTCGTCGATCCTATGTATAACGGGCGAGCGTAGGATCGTGTAACGCCGCTCTCGAAAGATAATGAGCGACGTGATTGATCGTAGAAGTAATGAAACTTGCCCCAGAGTGGGAACCACGTGCGCGAAAAAAGATCGGCAAACTTGCTTCGCCGATTGCGAAAACTTCGCGGGAGACGATGTGTCGTACAGTTGACGCAGCGTCGTACTGTCTGCAAAGATTACGAGCCGCGCGATAAGACCTTTGTGTATGTTTTGTTTTTCATCTCGAGGAGTGAGAGAGAGAGAGGCAATGTTGACAATATACAAAACTTGACGCTCACAAAAATATTTATGATTGTCGAGTGTTATTCTGTACATCTATAATATAATATTCAACGAGAGAAAAGGTCTACAAAATCTCTGTATTTTTTTCTCTTTCTTAGATTTTATTTACACACAAGGATTTTCCGTTTATACAGATTAAATTAATTCTGAGCGATTACGGTGTCTCCTAAGTGACGATAATGAGCGACGGTGAAGGCAGGAAGGTCCGCGCGACAGACACTTCGTCGAGATTCTCCAGTCGATTAGATGGGGTAAAAAAAAAGGGGGGAAAAATAGACGCGCGGCTCCTTTGAAGATCACGAGCACTCAGGTTAACAGACGTTATTTATCACGCACAGCGGATTATTAAATACCGCGGTTACGCAAGCCGGTCGGTCTTCTCGTCTCCCGGTATCTGGAGCGGGGAGCAAGATCGATGGAAGGTGGAGGTACACCAATCGGAATTAATGTACTCTCTACCTAACTCGCCGTTACTAATTCACTCTCTTTTTTTTTCAATCTCGGAGATAAAAAGAGGAAATATGAAGAGAGAAAGAGAGAGACTAAAAACAAAGTAGTTCTTGTAAATGCAGGTCCGAACCCTCATTATCATTAGATGCATCGTCTTCACGCCAGGCAATTAAATCTCGCTGCAAATAAAAATGTGAAATCGAAGATATTTGTGTGAAACCATTTATGGGATGAATAATTAGAGTAGGGATCAGATTCTTCACAAGTATGTAGTTTGTTACGTATTGAAAACACGCATCAACATCTAACACTCTTTTTAAAGAAGTAATCTATTTTTTATAAAATCTCTAACTAATATATATCAATATTATTTGAATATTATATCTATTGTTTGTAAAATAAATTTAATAAAATTTTAATAAAATGCGGGAGTTATTTATATTATATAAGCATCTTCTCTCTCTCACAAACGTACCCTTTTCAGGCTCGATTACAGTTTATTTTTAACGAAGTATGCTTCTCAAGTAGAGAATACAAGGTCTATATATCGTCCGTCAAATCATCATTCGATCTCGATAAAATGGCGGATTGAAATTTGCTCGCATTATATTGACTCGCGTTCCCCCCTACGTGTAACGTATCGTATGCGAGCTTATTCAATCGGCCGGCTTATTCAATGTCGTTAACGTAATACACGTAATCTAGTCTGGCAAGCCCATCATTCACCTGAACCCGAGCTAGAAAGAAAGTTCTTCCGCGAAGAGGCGAGCGTTCTTTTCTAAGTTCTTAGGAATCGGTTCGGTAGTCGTGGCCACGGGGTCGCTTCGGAGCGCAAGGGCGGATAAGTAGAAGGCAGCGTCCGCTGACTATAACGTAGGTGATTTCAGCAGAATTCATGGTTGCTTGATTACGAGTAATAAACCGCGCGTTAAGACAAGATTTATGAGCATCTCCGGGCACCTATAGTCCCTGATCGCCACCCGGGGGCTTCGTTTCGTTACCCGTTCTTCTCTCACCGCTCGCGATCCATACCACGTGATCTTATCCTCGTCTGCCGATAGATTCGAGAACAAATCGAAAGCGAACAAAATCGAAAATAGATCTTAAAAACGTTAACATCTTGATTTTTATTATCTATTTTAATTTATCATTGACCTTATTCATAGGCGATGATCTATTTCGTGTATTTTTTATGGAAAAATGTGTTATTATATCATATTTAATAAATAAAAATTTAATTTAATTCACGATAATTATACAGAAAATTTATTATAGTCACACAATAAATGATATTAAATAAATAATTAATTAATTAATATTTAAATAAATATTAAGTAAATAAAGTTAAGTTAATATATGTTAATATCAAGTTATTATTTTAAATAATAACTTTTAAATGAAAGAATTGTTTTTAAAAAAGTATTCGCGATAATTTTCATAAACGTGAAAATCTGTAGTTTTGCACGGATTCGCAATCGGTTTGTCGTCATCGATTCTATCCGGCAAACGATATCAAGAAGCGCCGTCGACGTAGCAATAACGATTATTCTTCGAGACACCTATATTCATTGCGATATCCTCGACACGCTATACGTTACCGAAGTCGAGAAATTGTTGTGTGAGCCCGCCCTCTCGTTCTGCCCTTCTCGTCCGTTAGTATAATGAGGAGACCGATAAATTACCCAATCACTGTAAAAAGAACCTCGCGCAACCCCATTCTGCTTCCCCCCTCCCTCCTTTCCCCCCAAGCCCTTTTTCTTCTCCCATGAAAATTTCAGCTCGGACGACGAAGCGGTTCCCTGACACGAAAATTAACCCACCTGCATTATTTGTTTATGCAAACGACTCGACACGCAATATTCTTCCGTCCCGAATACTGTCGTTAAACGCGTACTCACTTACGAAGGTAATAACTGCTCGCCACAGAAATTTGAGCCGAATATTTTTAGGTGCCTCTCGAAATCGCGGCTTTTAAGTTCGTTGGGTGGTCGAGGATTTGAAGGTAAACGAGCGAAAACGCGATTTACCGTTGATAACGCGCGTAAAAATTCGTATAAATATTCGATTAATTGAGAAATAATTGTTAGATCGCCGATGGTGCATAGATTTCGAGTTCGATCGATCGAATATGCATTTACATGGCGGACAGAAGATTTGAAGAAACGTAAGAAGCATTTTTTAAGACGATCGATTACCGAAAGAAAGTTTGCTCCCTTGTGGGTGGTCGTGAAAATCACCGCTGATAAACGGTTGTCTGCTTCGCGATGAACAAAGTTTGCGCCTCTAGGGACGAATTTGTATGAAAGCTAACGAACGTTTAAATCCCTTTGGAACTCTAAATTCTCGTCTAACAAGAGCGACGCAATAATTGAGAGAGAAATGTCTCGATCTTTTTAAAAATTATACTGCAAAATAAAAAAGAACACGTTTCCTTTAATATTTTTTTTATTAATTATATTCACGTTAAGTTTTCAATTAATATTGTTTAATTTGTTATTTTATGTTAACATATTTTTTATTATTTTAACACACACACATATATAATTACTTTATTATTTAAATATTTCTTATTTTAATTTGCAAGTAAATAATTTTCTTTTAATTATTTGATACATTCAATTTTACATCATTATCTTTATTCAAAGAAATTTTTTAGGAAAGAATAAACGTTTTTCTATCACGTTTTATATCGCAAATTATTAATCTAAATACTTAATATCCTTATATCCTAAAAATTATTAACTTCATGCCCCGAAAAATCACTGCCCGCCTCTCCGCAGGTCAAATTTGTAAAGCCCTCTTGTCTAACCTCATTAAGGACGATTATATATATTATTTTCTCTTCGCGCTCGACGTATCTCATCATTTTCCTTCGATCCGGTCGAGTTTCTCTCGCCGTTCGCGTGGCTCTCGAAACATCACAAGAACCCATGCGCGAAGCGGAGGCGTGAGACTCGGAACTCCCATTCTTGCATGCGAGAGTGCGTGTAAGCCTTTAAACTTCACGAGCAAGATTTATCTCCGGGAATATTATCGGGATGTCGAAGTTTTTTTTTATTGTAACCCATCAAATTTTAACTGAATTTTACTGTTGTCAAACTTCAAAGTTATATTTCTCTCTAAATGGATTACTTATTTATTGATTTTTTTATGCAGCAATAAAATCAATTATTTTTTTCTCCCAGAGAGAATTATTATCTTTTATATTTCGGGTCCCTAAATTTTTTTATAATAATCTACATATTTATATAAAGGATATCGATCGCAAAAGTGTGGACATTATTTCGAAGAAGGTGAAGCGAAATGAGAGACTCGCGAAAGAAAGTCGATGTAAAACTTCGTGCTACGTAGGCCGTCATAAAATTCAGGTGTTACAAAACCTGGCTTGTATACCTTGCGCGAAATTACAGCCTCTTTAAATAAAATAAAAAGCGCGACCATCGAACAACGATTGCTGTTTCGAGGCACGGTACGGTGTTTCGAAAGAAGCTGAATTGCGAATTCGCACCTACTAGCTAGCACGAAAAAAAAAAAAAAAAAAAAAAAAACGAGAGTCTAAAAAGTAAACGTCGATGGTAATCTCGTCTCGCATTACGTTGTAAGACAGCGATTGTTTTGCGAGCGCGCAAATCACTATCCTTCATAGAGGTCGGCGAAGACAGCGATCGCCTCCACTTTGGAACATCGTGCTCTTTGAAAGCGAGCCTCGACATAAAGAGATTCCTCTCTCGCGCGCTACGGACGTATCACGAAGAAAATATATTCTCGAGTTTATCACTGCGTTCTCCTTCATACGAATAATGCTGAGACATTCGTTACATCACGCTTCTAGCGCGCGTGTCTTGGTCATAAGATAAGTTTTCATATTTAATATCGACAAAACTTGCGAAGACAAATAATTTTTGCAAAGGTAAATTTCTCAAAGAGTAATATAATTTTTCGACAGGAATATAAAATAATTGTTTTTTAAATATTTATTTAAATATTTTTTAAATAATTATAAATGTTAGTCCTTTCTCGAGATAATCCTCAGGGAAGGATTCTCGAGACGCAACATTTGCCTCGCGATCGCCTTCGATTATTTCGAATAACGCCTTGAAAAAAAATTTCTCGATATTCTTCTCCGCGTTTATCGCGGATTAAAAGCTTTCGCAGTGGATTAAGAGCGCGCGCACACGATCCCCTTTTAGTTCCGTCGATCCGTGGTAAATTGGATAACGTGGCGTTGTAGCGCGAGATCTCGCACGCCGCGCGGATCTTCTGCACGAAGGGTGCCGGTCTCGTGTACGTTGCGCAACGTTGGCGCCAGGCCGCAATGCCGCGGGGCCCCGAGAATGACTCACCGAGACGAACAACACCGGCCAAGAAGAGAGGTTGACCCACCTATCGCGCAACCGAGGACCCGTCCAAGGTACTTCGGAGACAGTTCGTGAGAGTGACTCCTTCGTCCTCTTTCGTCGCTCTCTCAGGACGACTCGCTCGCCAGTTGACCCATTTTATTTCTTTCACGACAATCAAATACACAATACTAACGAGAGGCGACTATTCGATTGTCATGTGATTCAAATTATTTTTTTTCAGCAGATAAATGATTATTTATTTCTGTTTTAGTATTCATATTCATAGCGTTGTCTAATATAAGCAATTTTCTATCTTTTATAAGGTGTCTACTCAAATCTTGTAAAGAAATTCACTGATCTTCCAGGTATTTTTGTTCAAATTTCAAAAATTTCAAGTAAAGAGAAATATTTTAAAGATTTTTTGATGCAATTTCCTAAAATAAGTTTTTTTTTATTGTACACATTTTCTGATTCGCTTTCTATTCATACAAAAAACACAAAGTCACTTAAGTGCTAGATTTACAAATGTACCAAAAAAAAAAAAAAAAAAAAAAAACTTTCAACGATAAATATCATTAATAATTTATTTACAAGAGATAACCTCAATTCTCATTAACGTAACCGAGATAGGAGAGGAACGTAAAAAACGATATCGTGAAAAGAAAAAGAATTTCTCATACAAGACCACACATATGTGCGTTGACATGACTCTAGAGTGTAAAAACTGAATAGCTTTTGTTAAGATAAAAATTTTTAAGTTGCAAAACATTTTAATTTTTTTTATATTAAAAATTAAAATAAAAAATATGTATTGCATATTTAATATTTTATTAAGACATTAAATATATAAACAGAGATAGATATATATTTAAATATATTTTAAACACATAATTTACTTGGCTCGCTGATTATTCATAATATAAGAGCACAATTATCAAAGAAAGAATTTTTTTTATATTTCCTGAATCTCAATAAAATTCCCTGTACAAGAAAATTTAGAGTTACGTATAGTGTTATAAAAACTTTTCCCTTTCATTTCCCGCAACATAGTCTTGTTAAATAATGAAACTGGTAGTAGAAAAGAGTGATAGCACATAAAATTTATAATTGCGCGTCGACTGCAATGTTTCGTTTCACGAGCATAGAAGAAATTGCAGTTTTTAGCGAGATCCTGCGAGATTCCACCTCGGTGGAGGATTAATCGCGCGTATGTTAAAGACGGTGAGCGTATATACGCACGTTGTATTTTCTCTTAACAAGAGGATGTAAAATACTCGAACAGCGCGATGCGGTGCGTCAACGCGATTTCGCATAAAATCCGCCCACGAGCTCCCGCGAGAGACGTGAGTAACTGCGAGGTGGATTTTGCGAAATTTGTCGCCCGTTCGCCGTCAGACTGTCGCCGATGCAAGTTTTGGGGAAAGTCCGTGAGTGCGCGTGTTCAACCTTCGCGTGCGAACATATCGCTAAGCGACAAGATTCTTGACCTGAGACACTGGCGGCCAAGAGATATTTCACTCTGATATAGCGTATCGACCGTGTGTGTGCGTTAAGTAATTACAGAAATTCGCTTGGAGGCAGCAATAAGCCAGCGCGTGCATGCTCGATGCAGTTGGCCCGTCTATTATTCAAATTGAATTTCGCGAAAGATTTTGCAAAATCGAAGAGCAAACAATTGAAAGAAGAATTAGGCGTAGAGAAAAGTAAGATAATTGATTAGCAAATAGATTCTCATTTAAATAATTTCCTCTAATCGATAAATTAGCCACTTTCAACGGCGAGGAAAAAAGATACGTGAATCAACGTGCGTAAAAATATGTCATAAAAATTCCATGATATTATCATAAATATTACGCATAATTTAATGGTGTATTACTTAGTATGTTATATCGATGATAATTGTGGTATTTCGAGATAAAATTTTTTATGTCGCGCATTTGTTGGAATTCTTTCGATATTTACTTTCGACACACGATTACGTCAAGGCGCATCGCAAGATTGGAAATTGACATAAGGACGTCCATAAAATGAACGATTCTTCGCGATAAAGCGACTACGACGAGGAGAGAGAGAGAGAGAAGCGTACAGAAGCCAAAATACCGACGAAGGGTTTTATTGCATCGGACAGGATATAAAAGTCCGAGTTACAAGCGCGCGTTCGCGAAATCGTCCGAGGGGAGCCGGTCACCGTCAGCAGCTCGAACCCCATCCACCGGTCGTTCGTTCTCTTGCTTTTGCTCTCGCACAAATCGCGAGCCGATCGCAAGCGAACGAATCCACCGCCTCGCTTTGCTTTTTCTTTCTCGATCCACGAGAAGCACGCCCGAGACGTCACGAAGCAGCTGACCTAAATGATCGCCCCGATGCTCCCATCGGTGGGTACGCTTTTATCGCCGAATTACGCACGGCCAGTGGCCGCGCGCGCTCCGCGATCCTTAAGGGGTCGACCTTTTCTCCCCTCGTTCTGCTCGCCTTAAATCTTACGTGCGCCCGCAACGTCGTCGCTTGTCGGAGAAAGTGCATCGTTCGTCGAACATACAATGTAAAAACCACGCGTCGAACGGCAAATAAATATCGCGTTATAATAAAAATTAAAAAATCATAAACGTTTCGAAAAATGAGATATTTTTTTTACTTAATTTTTTTATTGAAATTTAGCCGAGTGCAACGTGCGAGCGAAGGCAAAGTAGAGGGATACACAGGACGGAGGGTTTGATTGTCGAGAAGCGCCTCGCGGCGATAGATTAAGTGGGCGAGGTAGTATTAATCACACGGTTTCCTCTCGCGCGCTCTCGCGAGAAGGGGAAGATTATTACGGCATAAGGGCGATCCGCTAGTTTGTGGCGCCCATCGGCCGATAGCATCGCTATCGATCATCCTACACGTCCGCGATGCCGTTGTCGTGTATGACTAATTGCCGCAACGACCGCGCGCGCGCACTACGTTTGCCAATTGTAATTAACCGTCGCTCCGAGAGAGAGAGAGAGAGGGAGAGAGATCTCTTCGTAAATTCTCGGTACCTCCTCCGGGCGACGACCCAGAGATCGAGTGTTGGTCGTCGCGCGATAAAGTCCGGATATATGCATTAAAAGCTCTATCATGTCTCTTTAAAAATATATATCGATATCAAAGTATATACTTTCTTTCAAAGATCTGTCTCTGATCCAGAAAAGAGAGAGAAAGAGAAATAATTTCATAATTTAAAGCTAATTTTTTGAATTTTTGAACGAAGCAAATGGGTATTAAAGCTAAAGTATTTTTATTTATTTCATGTAATATAAAATTCAAACAAATTAATAGACACACATTTCTAAATTAAATCATTTTATGCGACTTTTTAATGAATGCGGCTAAATTATAAATTTTATTCATACTGCATGGTATTCTAATGACGCAATATTTATAATTATTAAACTATTTATAAATAAAAATAAATCAACTATGATGACATTTCCAAAATGAAAAATTTTTCGCTGACTCCTTAGATATCCGGAAGAATTTTCATAAGAAGGCCGAAAGAGAGAGAAAAAGATAGCGGGAATGCTTCGTTTCTGGGGAGATGCGTGCGTTAGCAGTGATATTGGAAGCTCTGAAAATGACGGACACGGAAAATTATAAAAATCGATGATTGCCGGGGCCGAGTAACCGCGGCGAGCAACTACGGCGATCGTTGCCCGTCGTTGGGTAGGCGGGCAAAAACTAACAAACGAGTTCCCCCTGTGGTACTCGACCGCTTCCTCCTCGTCCTCCTCCTCCACCTTCCCATCGGTTACCTTCTCGACGAGAGAACTCGAGGAGCCGAGCGGCGCGAGTTCCGAGCCGGCGGGGCCCCAACGAGACGATTCGTAAGCGATCCTCGTACTGGCCCCGCTCGTCGCCGGCGGGACGAATCGACTCGAAAATGCGTTTCGCAAAGAGAACAACGATCGATGTACGGTCCGAGAGGAGTTCGTTATTTTTTCCGACTATCGAAAATACGCACAAACGAAGTAACATACGGGATAATTTCACCTCGAGTTCCGGAGGTCGTACATCTTCGACTCTTTGAACGCAACAGGTTTTGCAACGATATATCTCGAGGATCGATTTCGTTGAAAAAAAAAAAAAAATTAATTTATCATAAGTTATATGTACAAAAAATATATGATTAATAAGTATTCGCTTTTCTCGAAGCTTTCACTTTTTGCGCTTCAAAGAAATAAAGTTGGAAAAAAAATCACGGAAAAAATGCCTTTGATTTTGAAAATAAAAAATAATTCTGAAAATCAGAATTTTTTCTCTTTCTCCCTGTATCAGATACTCTCTCTTTTTTTCCATATTGGTATTACTTACTGTTATTACGTCTCGTAACTAATGAAAAATACGTTCGTTGTCAGCACCGTCGTATAAACTCGTTTCGGCCGACCTTCCCGCGCCGCTATCGCGTCTTCCGGGATTCCACCTTTTCAAGAGAAGATAAAGAGCAGGGGACGGCGAACACGGATCGATAAGAATCTGCCACGGTGGCCAATGTCCGTGGAATGTGTGCCAAGCAGCGGTAATACATCACGCGTCTCTCGGCGCGGTTCTCGCGACAAAACAAAATGACGATTGATATTCTGCGTACCCCTTGGCCCGCGGGCTCACGGTGTTTTTAGATCGGGATACGATGGAATTCAGACGCGCTAAAAATTCGCTCCGATACTCCAACACGCACGAAATGATCTTCTCGTTCAACGAGAAGATTCTATCCTTTATCATCGATTGCAAAGTTCTAGTCTCACAAACATAATTATAAAAAAATGTATACAAATTTACATAAATAAATAATCGCTATAAAAAATATTTTCTAAAGAAAGAAATAAGTATAATTTAATATTTCAATGTGAAAAGAGATCGAGAATGTATCATCCTTTCTAAAATTAATTTATCAGAGTAATGGAAATAAAAAATCGTAATTTTTTGTCTATTTTTCTTTTATTTAAGTACCAAATATATCCTATTAATATGCATTCATTTAATTTTCTATATTGATTATAAAGAGATGTAAAAATATTCGTGAGGAATTGATCGATCGTACAATAACCTCTCGTAAATTTTTGTTCCCTTTTAATCTACCTTCTGTCAAAAAAGCGGATAGTAAATTGCGTGCCCCCTGTGTCTTCTCTGAACTTTATGTTTGTCGTGCATAAACGCGCTACAAAAAACATTGTCAAGAGAATAAACACGCTGTGCGAAATTGCAGAATTTAAAAAATAAAACTATCCATCGTGAAAAAAAAGGCAAATAAATGTTTGAGTGTTGTATCACGGTTATAAATTAATCGACATCGGGATTTTTATTCCGTTCTCCGTATTTAATTCCATCAGTTTTATATATTAAACGCGACTTCACGCATCTCCGATAAAACTCGGAATGAAATGGCCGCACTTAGCGTTAAATGCGCGATGAAAATACGGCCCTTCAACTCGTGCGACGACTTACGATCTCGAAGGGGAACGACGATCAGCGGGACGTGTCGTCACCCACAGGGGGGGATCCATCAGAAGCTCGGTTCGAACAGAGCTCGCGAGGCAGTAAAGCATCCGTTACAAACATGGTACGTCGATCCCGATGTACGAGCCCGCGGGCAGCGGCATAACGAACGTCGGATAAAACACGCGGGAACTCCCCTGAAACACGATAGCGTGCCTCGACCGCTGCGGAGAGCCACACGGGTACTTGAATTCCGGCGACCGAGTCGCGAGTGTTTAGGACTTGATTTGCAAGTAAAACCCGACGGTAGCGGAGGGCCCTGGTTTGTCGTTCGCCCCCATCGTTATATGCGCGAGCGAGCGACCCAAAGAAAAAAAAAAAAAAAAGGAAACGCGTTGCCCTCTTCTCTCGCGTCCCTTGGGCGGTCAGCGCCTCTGAATTTACGACCCGAGGTATCGCGAGAGAGAAAGAGAGAGAGAATCTCAACGAACTGATACACGTGGAGATTCCATCTAACGGGTGTCATACGCGAAAGTGACTTACGCACTGACGCGACGACTGACGAGACAGTGGCTGCGAGAGAGGTTCCCTTCCTCTCTTTATCTGGATGCTGGGACTGATCGAGTCGAGGATCTGAGTAACGACGTCGTACATTGCGAACGAGACGGGGAGACGGGAACTCCCGGAGGACACGACGGATGGACCGTTTCCTCGCTCTCGATCGTTTTATATATATATATGTTTTATGGGAATCGCTCCATCGCTCCGTGCGGCCTAACCGCGGGACGCCGATCGTGGGGCACGATGGATCGCAAAAAACGACGGGGAGTTAAAACGCGACGGGTTCAAGGCCGAATAGCCGCGAGTCGCAAACATTTGCTCCGGATTATAATGCGGCCACTCCTCGCCACACCCTGCGTTTATTCCGTCTCGTGTCTTGTTAGGCGTATATCGAGGTATACAAGTTTGGTATATTATAATTCGTTTATCGCACGGGGAGGGGGAGGAGAGTAAGGGGAGGGATCGACAGTCCGAGACGCACTGTTCTTTAGATAAGGTTGATCAAGATAAGGTTGATCAAGATGCGTGTCGCGTCGTAATGTGTTGATCAAGATTGATCAAGATGCGTGTCGCGTCGTAATGTGTGAAATTGGTCGAGTGAAAAACAAATTTCGTACATAGAGACACTTGCGTCGCGTCATATGATACGATGCGGCGGTGATTCTGTGTGTAAATTACCGGGCGGTAGCGTCTCCGATGTGTCGTCGCAAACGCGCAATTAAGCGCTGATTACACCTCAGCCGAAGATTCATCGATTCGATAACGCGTTGCGTAACATCGCCGTCGGCCGTGTTCTCGCATCCCGAGAGAGGAGGTGCTTCAAAATAAGATCTCTCCGACGTATACTCGCAAGAGAAAGTCCAAAAAGTCACTCATGAGCAAGTTCTATTTAAAATTACATTTCTTTTTTACATTGCTGCTATAAATAAACGGCTTTTTATTTTTGTATTTCTACCTGTTATTTATATATTTTATAGAATAAATTCAATATAAAATTATTATTAAGTTACCTGCAAAACAGGAATTTTTTAGTGTGTAAAAAATAATTTACTTGGATGCGATCGTTCATGTCAAATAGCAGCGATAAAAAAGAAAAATAAGAGAAATATGTAAAAATAATATTGATGCACGGTTTCTCAGGGATCCTCGGAAAAATAGAGAGACAGACAGAGAGAGAGAGAGAGAGAGAGAGAGAGAGAGAGAGAGAGAGAAAAGGAAGGGGAACCGGGAGAACGTCTCAGACTGAGGCAGGAGAGAAGAAGAAAGAGCGAAATGTCCGAGGGGGACCAAAAGGACAACAGAAATCCGGGGGGAATGGGG
>NW_021850487.1:45940-60672 GCF_003651465.1 Formica exsecta
AATTATAAAAAAATGTATACAAATTTACATAAATAAATAATCGCTATAAAAAATATTTTCTAAAGAAAGAAATAAGTATAATTTAATATTTCAATGTGAAAAGAGATCGAGAATGTATCATCCTTTCTAAAATTAATTTATCAGAGTAATGGAAATAAAAAATCGTAATTTTTTGTCTATTTTTCTTTTATTTAAGTACCAAATATATCCTATTAATATGCATTCATTTAATTTTCTATATTGATTATAAAGAGATGTAAAAATATTCGTGAGGAATTGATCGATCGTACAATAACCTCTCGTAAATTTTTGTTCCCTTTTAATCTACCTTCTGTCAAAAAAGCGGATAGTAAATTGCGTGCCCCCTGTGTCTTCTCTGAACTTTATGTTTGTCGTGCATAAACGCGCTACAAAAAACATTGTCAAGAGAATAAACACGCTGTGCGAAATTGCAGAATTTAAAAAATAAAACTATCCATCGTGAAAAAAAAGGCAAATAAATGTTTGAGTGTTGTATCACGGTTATAAATTAATCGACATCGGGATTTTTATTCCGTTCTCCGTATTTAATTCCATCAGTTTTATATATTAAACGCGACTTCACGCATCTCCGATAAAACTCGGAATGAAATGGCCGCACTTAGCGTTAAATGCGCGATGAAAATACGGCCCTTCAACTCGTGCGACGACTTACGATCTCGAAGGGGAACGACGATCAGCGGGACGTGTCGTCACCCACAGGGGGGGATCCATCAGAAGCTCGGTTCGAACAGAGCTCGCGAGGCAGTAAAGCATCCGTTACAAACATGGTACGTCGATCCCGATGTACGAGCCCGCGGGCAGCGGCATAACGAACGTCGGATAAAACACGCGGGAACTCCCCTGAAACACGATAGCGTGCCTCGACCGCTGCGGAGAGCCACACGGGTACTTGAATTCCGGCGACCGAGTCGCGAGTGTTTAGGACTTGATTTGCAAGTAAAACCCGACGGTAGCGGAGGGCCCTGGTTTGTCGTTCGCCCCCATCGTTATATGCGCGAGCGAGCGACCCAAAAAAAAAAAAAAAAAAAAAGGAAACGCGTTGCCCTCTTCTCTCGCGTCCCTTGGGCGGTCAGCGCCTCTGAATTTACGACCCGAGGTATCGCGAGAGAGAAAGAGAGAGAGAATCTCAACGAACTGATACACGTGGAGATTCCATCTAACGGGTGTCATACGCGAAAGTGACTTACGCACTGACGCGACGACTGACGAGACAGTGGCTGCGAGAGCGGTTCCCTTCCTCTCTTTATCTGGATGCTGGGAATGATCGAGTCGAGGATCTGAGTAACGACGTCGTACATTGCGAACGAGACGGGAAGAACGGCCCTCCCGGAGGACACGACGGATGGACCGTTTCCTCGCTCTCGATCGTTTTATATATATATATGTTTTATGGGAATCGCTCCGAATCTCGATGCGGCCTAACCGCGGGACGCCGATCGTGGGGCACGATGGATCGCAAAAAACGACGGGGAGTTAAAACGCGACGGGTTCAAGGCCGAATAGCCGCGAGTCGCAAACATTTGCTCCGGATTATAATGCGGCCACTCCTCGCCACACCCTGCGTTTATTCCGTCTCGTGTCTTGTTAGGCGTATATCGAGGTATACAAGTTTGGTATATTATAATTCGTTTATCGCACGGGGAGGGGGAGGAGAGTAAGGGGAGGGATCGACAGTCCGAGACGCACTGTTCTTTAGATAAGGTTGATCAAGATAAGGTTGATCAAGATGCGTGTCGCGTCGTAATGTGTGAAATTGGTCGAGTGAAAAACAAATTTCGTACATAGAGACACTTGCGTCAGTGTATATGATACGATGCGGCGGTGATTCTGTGTGTAAATTACCGGGCGGTAGCGTCTCCGATGTGTCGTCGCAAACGCGCAATTAAGCGCTGATTACACCTCAGCCGAAGATTCATCGATTCGATAACGCGTTGCGTAACATCGCCGTCGGCCGTGTTCTCGCATCCCGAGAGAGGAGGTGCTTCAAAATAAGATCTCTCCGACGTATACTCGCAAGAGAAAGTCCAAAAAGTCACTCATGAGCAAGTTCTATTTAAAATTACATTTCTTTTTTACATTGCTGCTATAAATAAACGGCTTTTTATTTTTGTATTTCTACCTGTTATTTATATATTTTATAGAATAAATTCAATATAAAATTATTATTAAGTTACCTGCAAAACAGTAATTTTTTAGTGTGTAAAAAATAATTTACTTGGATGCGATCGTTCATGTCAAATAGCAGCGATAAAAAAGAAAAATAAGAGAAATATGTAAAAATAATATTGATGCACGGTTTCTCAGGGATCCTCGGAAAAATAGAGAGACAGACAGAGAGAGAGAGAGAGAGAGAGAGAGAGAGAGAGAGAGAGAGCGAGTGAGATCGGGGAAGAGTCCGCATTGGTAGGATGAGGAACGAGTCATCGAGGCTGTCCGGATGATTCTTGGTAGGGAGAGACGTGCCTCGTGAGACAACTAACCAGAGGCAGAGTGCTATGCTGTCTGGACCGGCTTCTCTCCTTGATAACGCTTCGCGGTTTGTCTCTCGTTATCACGCACGCAATAAGAGTCCGCAGAAAGCTCTTCTCCTCTGCTAAAAAAAAGATGATGCTCTCGTTGCACGTGCAGACAGCGAATTCATGGGGCATCGACGATGATCGCTGGTTAGGTAATCCGGCATCATCGGAATTTGACGCGACAATCGCAGAATATTGTTTGAATTATTTTCCTAGCGATGCATCATTTTTTTGACAAAATAAAAGCATTATCTTTATTAAGGACAACGCGGATCTTATTATTAAGATGAGAGATTGACGTATAATTGCCATATATCAGGTGATTGCATAAGTTCGTGCCCATTTTGTTCTTATCTACATATAGTTGTTACGACGCAATTATACTTATCGTTTGCGATAAGAATAGAAAGAACTAAATTCAGACGTCAACGGCAATGTATATAAATTATGCGAAAGACACAGAGTCCACCGTGCACAATTTTATCTTTCTAGCGCGAAACGTAAGGCACAAGTCGACGACGACATCGGTCGAGGCGAATGATTGGGAGTCCGCGTCACAAAGGCACTCTCTTTCGTGCCGTTCTAGCACAATTATCATCCATTTACCGGCCATCAGGCAGTTAGAAGTGATTACGGCTATCATAGCTGGTTTCGTCAGCGACAGCGCGGAGCAAACGAGGGTGACAGACAGAGCTCTGTACCGTAATAGCGTCGCGCCGCGCGGGAGCCATCAAACGATTAGCGGATTCACCTGTCATCGTAGATCCTAACCGCTCCCAAGTAACGCAGACCCATTATCATCGCATCAAGGCGCCCTAATGCCGCGTATCCGTTTTCAGAATCGTCGTTGATTGCTATTCGCCGATTCTCTCCACTCCGGATTCGTTCACGCGCATCTTACGAAACCCGATCCACGATCTGGGACGCACTTTCGTCACGAAACGTCACTAGATGTCAAGTGTCACGTAGATGTCGGGGATGATGACAATTCTTGTTTACGCGGTATTAAAAAATGCAGAAAAAAACTTCTTTTTTTCAGTAATGTTAAAACAATCTCTTTCTCTCTTAAAGAGTAGATAAAATAAAAAATTGTGAACACCTAACATATGCTTAATAAAAATACAAAATTGTTTAATATATGATATTTTACGAATCGTTTTTCTGAGAATTAAAGTCGATTTAGTTTCAGATATTTATTGTTAGAAAAAGTAATTTAAATCTGCATTAATTGTAACTGATATTTATATAATTTGTACATTTATATTGAAAGATATATAAAATTCTGTCTATAAACGCGTTTTTTTTACACAATTATCTTCATCTTTTTAGCGTAAAAAATGTAAGGAGTATATATCTCATGTGTATTCCTCCTTCCTCCTCTACAAAATGATTTCACAGCGCAAGGCGAATCCAGGACTTTCTCATCCCATGTCGTCGGTCAGTATCAACGTCATCAACGTGCCAGCAACGCCGTAGTGACGGAGATCTCGGAGACGTCAGGACACTACTAACAGTTCGCGGACAAGTTCCCGTGACCAGGAGAATATCGTTAGTTTTGACAAGGCACGTTCGCCGCGCGTTGACTCGATGAGAATATTTACTGCGCCGACTGCGATCTGTCAGCTGATTGTAGCCGCGTATTTTTACCGCGGCTTTTCTTGCTGGCGCGACGCGGAGAGGCTCCGCTACCGCATGCGATCGTCTCGCCTCCGTATGCGAGAGGAGCACGCTACCAAAGGGAATCGAAGGTATGAGAGGAGGTTTTGTGCAGACGAACGACGACGACTCTCGAAAGAAGTCTCTTCTCTCGGCGCTTCCTCTCTCTCTCTTTCTCTCTTCCTCTCCTCCACTCGTCCGTCCGTCTGTCCGTGGCCAATGAATGCCGATCCGCTGATGCGCGCCGATCTGGCTGGTTTGACGAGACCTGATGGATGCTTCTGGAATCCCGGGACTTTGGCTCGGGCGCGCAACGAGCAAAATCGCGGTTTAAATCGGCAACGCGAGTTAGATATTCCCGACCACGACGACGAAGGCCAGGAAGAGGGGAGAAGAAGAGAAGGAGAAAGGGGAGAAGGCCGGGGCCCTCGATACAAACGATCGCCGCCCTATTGTATCGGAAACCTAACCGTTCCGATATAGCTGGAAATACCGGCCTGAGAGGCCCCGGATAGCACTCCGCTCCGCCGATCAACCGGGACCGGGATTCTTGTCAGGACTGGTTCCTCGGCGCGGAGAATGCAGTCGGCGACACCGACACTCCGCCGCGGGTTGAATGTATTTAACGCATACCGAGAATAATCGGGGAAGGATTTGTTTAACCGTATCTAATCCCCTTGAGCTTTTGATTGACGTCAATTTGCCGCAGGCCGGTGTAGTAAATATATATATGTGCCAAGATGTGTTCCACGAAACGGATCGCTGAAATTCATTTAGCATCGTTGCTTCGCATTAACGAGTTGTCCGAATTAATGAACAGAATGGGTAATCTCCTGGTTCGTTGCGTATCTCGGGGTCTTAAAGGTCGAGAAATCGGTAGCTTCGAGAATTCGTTTCTTGTCGAGTTGCTAATCACTATCCCAACCGTTCCAATCATTTTCTTCCATTGATCCATCGCAAGTCTATAATTATCTTCTAGACAGATTAATACTATATAACGCCAAGAGATACTCGGGGAAGGAAGACGGAATTCATTTTCGAAATCTCTAGCTCGTTTCTAATCTGATGTCACTTTAAATATCGATAATGAGCCTTTTATAAAAAGTCTAGTATCGAATATAATGTTTAACCATTTCAACGACTCAATTAATGATGCAGATCATCCGCCCATGTTCCCAACTTGCATCGTATTATATTAACGTCGATCCTTTTCTCTCTCCCTCCCTCTTACGCGATTCGTAATCGCGTCTGTAGCATCGTAAATCCGCGTAAAAATGCGTCGCGTTTTGCGCTTTATCGTTCTGCGAGAGATCGACATCGACGACGACGAAGGAGAAAAAGAGGAAGAAGAAGAACAGGTGGACGCGAAGCAACGCAATGGCCGTTACCTTCTCGTTTCCGGGAACTCGGAATGCATGCTCTCGAAGCACCTATGATGGGACCTAAACCTCGCCTCCTACTCTAGTCGGCATTGCGTCAATTGTAGCGCGGATCCAAACAGCCGACGATATAACCCCGTACACACGCTCCCGATGTGAAAAAGAGGATGGGAGAGAGGGGGAGAGTCGGAGCGGGTAGGAAGTACGATCTTCCACGTTTCCAACTCGCGTTATTATCGCTGATCACGTAGCTACTTAGAAGCGACTCCTCTCTTTTATACCGTAGATATCTCTCCTCTACGCAGTAAGGTAGCGAGTCAGCCTGGTTTTACTCGTTCCTCGCCGTCTCTTTCTCTCTCCCTTTTCCCATCCCGCATCGTCCTCATCACCTCCTCTACCATCATCGCCTCCTCTCCCTCCTCCTCACCTCTGTTTCTCACCCTCTTCACGGCATCTTCGTGGGTATTTGTGCCCACGGAGATAGAAGTGCAGACGAGCTGGGTCCTAGCTCGGCCAGACAGCACTGCGCCTCCGCGAGTTTCCGAGAATCGCGCGGGTACTCGCGCGAGGAAGAGAAAGGACGCGCAGAGAGACGAGAGGAGCGGAACGGGAGGTGGAAAATGGCCAGGAGGAGTCTGCCCGCTTTTCCCCCTTGCGCCACAAGAGCACCCGGATGACTAGACGGTGGGAACTGTTCCCACCAGCTACGAAGACGCGAACCGGCACGTCGGCGCATCAGCCGGTCTTGTTTTGACGCCACGCCGCACCGCGCCGCGCCGCCTCGAGACCGATTGTACACGAGGAGAAGTGCATCGACCTCTAAGGTCGTTGCGCTATCCTCGACCTACGGTCACCGCGCGCCACTGCTCAGGGCGAGGGAAATGCTTTTCACTCCCCTCTGCCTCTTGACATGGGTAACACACCTGGCAAAAAACTATTAGACGGCCTCGATGTGCTCGCGAGCATGACAGGAGAATGACATTACAAGATTGCCTTAGAAAAGCCTGACTTTAATAATTCCAGCAAAATCTAGAGAAATTCGAAAATAATTTTAAAGCTATCAATATTAAATATTTTTAGCATTATTCGACAGTTTGGAAATTGTATAAAGTTCAAGAAGCTGTTCATTATCCTCTACAGGGCGTCGACTTCTCTCGCGTCGGTCCCCCTCGGGAGAGGCACAAACTGGACTAGGTACAATAACCATCAAGCCGCGCTTATTGTCCTTCCTTCAGGGGGATGCCGGCCAGGGCGGCGAAATGGAGCCTATTGTTGAAGACGTACGCGTGTACGTCCCGCAATACGCAGCCGCCTTCTCTCTCGCCGTTTAAGATCTATCGTTGGAATTTGCGTATGTAGATTAACTCCCCTGCCGGAGCGGCTATTGTTCCCGAAGGAGGCGAGGAAGAACGGGGATTAAGGCACTCGGCAGGACGTATACACACGCTTGTTAGAAGGTAGATCTATGATGAAGTACACGTCGAGCAACCCGTTCTAATAGCTTCCGAAAGAGATATTGTAATAGTCAGATTGAATTATAGACGGTGAACTTGTTCCTCGTAATGTTCAGTAAAATACGAAATAAAATGAAAGATATTTGTTTTAAATAAATTATGCATATTATGTTAAAAATTTGTTAAATGTTATTTCACAATTAGATTTGGTGCATCTCTTTGTTATTAAATTAAACAAATTTTTAGAATAATATTTCAGATTATATATTTTTATAAAATATATGAAAATATGCATTTACTTTTCAAAAAAAGTCACTAATTTTATATCAAAAATTATCAATTTTCTTTATTATATTTGAATTTTTTATATTATTTCAAACTCTCGCATTTTTTATCACTTAAATCATTTTTAATTACATATTATTCATCCGGTCGCGCGCGATGGCATTTGATAGATACAAAGTACCAATCGACATAATACAGGCCGAGAGACAAGCGAGTCAGCGGGGATCGCGATCTGTGAAATCCGATGTGAAGGAACTCTCCTTGGAGGCAGCTCCTTCAGGCATGTGTGCGTGCGCGCCTGCGTTCGTGTCCGGACTCGTAATAAAAAAATTGACGACATCGCCACCGCGCCGGCGACACGATGGCTCCCCGCCGACCAATAGCTATTGATCAGCGGCTCTCTTGTGCCCTTCTCTCTCTTGGAGCCGAGCTCGCCGGCTCTGGAAAGTGAGCCTCGAGAACCGATCCCGGCGCGCCGACAAGGAGGCGCTTTATTCTGTCTCCGAGGACTTTCAAATTCGGACAAGGCGCGATTCATTAGTCCTTTTGATGGCGCGCATCCACCTTGGGTGGATCCTTTAATAATATCGTCACCGCGAATCCGATTCGCGTGCGAATCAAGCATCGCTCTTCTTTCTTCCTTGACCGCAAAACTATTTCACGGTATCGATTAAAAAGTCCGCAGAATCAAAGGAGAATTAAAGAATTAAGATTGTATTGTAATTTCTACTTTGCAATATATAAATGTAATGCAGCTTCAAGTCCATTTGATGCATAAGAAATTAAATACGTCGAAAAATTTCACAAGCCAATTGTCATGTCGATTTCAATCGATACGATCCAATGTATATGACAGCTATGGGTAATTTATGTTAAGACGAATGACGTTTCTCTCTTTCTACATGGCCGGACGCGAATTACTAATGCGGAAAGAGTCACAGGTGCCGATAGATGCGTTCAAGTCGCTCATACATTATCCTTAACGTTATTATACGTCATTCAATGACCGGTAACTGGCTCGATTACTGTCCGAGGAATCGACGACTTCGAGGCGGGTCTTGACGAGCATCGTCGCGCATTGCAGTTACTCGAACTGTGCACGACGATCCTTTAATCTTCGAAGAATCCCCGTTCTTTTTACCGCGACGTCTCAGAGGGCCCTTCGGCGTGGCACCGTTACTTCTGTCAAGCGTGGAATTGTCTTTTTATGAAATACAACATGTGGTTGCCTCGTAAAGTCAACTTTGATCCGCCACCGAAACGTGGAAAACTTTTCTTCTTCGTTATCTCCAATCATTTTGATTATTATGTAAAGTTTCTCTTTACAAGAGAGAGAGAGAGAGAGAGAGAGAGAGAGAGGACAATTTTGCGCCAAATATTTCAAAAAATGGCTCGAAAATCGTCAGAAAAGATATTTAGAATAAACAATTATAAAGCAAGTATTATTTAAAGGAAACAATAATTTTTTTGTGAATATTAAATAAAAAAATTAATAAATTACTTTCTTTGCTATCATAAATTTTTTTTTTGCATAGACAATAAATATCATCTGATACTATCTTACATGTCGAGAATTGGCTTCTGATTCAACCATGATAATACTGATAGAAAATTGCAGACTTTCCGAGGGCCCGGCGTGGGAACAAGTGAACAAGTTTAGGCAATTTATCGTTTCCTGTCTCTTCGTCAGCAAATGGTTACGCACAATTACAGGCCGTTTCGCCGATCGCAATTAGAAACTCCGAGTATTCGAACAATGGACAGAATCGTTGATAATTTGCGATAACGCACGTGCGATCAAAGTTCAAATTTAATACTCTCTGTTTGTGAAATCGATCCGATACCGGTTCAACTGCCGGCGTCGATAAGTCGCTAATCGTTTTCTAATTGAACTGACGATATTATCACTGAGATTAAATCTCTCACTACCAGCGTCATTACTTAACGATATTTAATTATTACTTAATGTTACGCGCGATGCGCATGCTAATCGAATCTAGATCAATTGAGAAAGTAACGAGTAGGTCAAGATATGATAAAACGCGTTTATAACCGCTAAAATGGTTACTTATCGATCGTATTATCGATCGTAACGGAGCACGTCCTGTATTTCATTCATCTTTTCTCATCCTTAGAATATGCGTTGTTTCCCGTTAGGATATAATAATCGATTATCGATGAATGAAAATGCTGCTTCTCAGATACATTCAAGAAAGAATTATAAACGAGAGATCAGAAAGATTGTATTCAATCGATTGACAAATACGTGCTAAGAAAGCACGAGATAAATTGTGGTTATTGAAATCCGGATAAGTAGAATAGCGCAATATCTTCCAATGATGAAGAAAAAATTAATAGCTGTGTCATTAAAAGAAAAATTTTTTCCGATTTATTTAATTATTATTTATAATAATAATTTTATTATAAATTATTACCGATTTATAAAATTATTATCGCTTATTATTTTTAACGGTATTACAATATAATTGTCAAGAGTTTATTACAAAATATTGTACATTTTTCATTCGACGAACTCGATTATTCCATTTGACCTTACTGAAATAAATGCGAAATAAATCTTTCCTAAGTATATTTACAGTATAACGGCAAATGCTCTTTAAGCTTGTACATAATGCGATTTACACATACGTATAAGCCGTAGACAGAATAGACAAAAATCACACGCGAAACGCGCGAGTCGGAGAGACGAGCGTGAAAAAAGAGCGACGAGGAACACGCGGGAAGATACGCGTGTGCGTGGGAACGCATTTCCATTAAATCACTCGACTTTTTGCGCTACCGCAACGACAACGATCCTCGACGTCGGAAACGTCGAAGTCAGCCGTAAAGCACGACGATTCTCGGTCAGGATGTCGTAGACTTTCTAAGGTCTCTCCTAAAGAGAGACTCTTGACCATCGCCATCGTTTAGCGCGACCAGGATGCGTAATTTAAGCTCACCGAACGAAACCGCCGTATAATTTCAATTGTTATCGATGGGCTTATCAATTATATAACTGGAAAATTAACAGCGGCAAAAATTTCACGATTGACACTTGATACATTTTTTTATAATATAAAAAGAATTGAACTTTGTAAAATAACATCGATTTATGTTAATTCACTTATGTTAGGTATACCTAAAGACAAATCGAAAGCAGGAAAGTTAGAGTATATAATTGTTAAGACTAACGACAATTTTCTCGAGTGGCTTCGAAAACGAATCGCGACCTTATCATCGAGGACGACACGTCCATTTAGCGCGAAGGACCTTCCCGAACCTCGTCCTGATCTTCTGGCAGATCAAGTGACCGATGACTAAGATAATCGTGCCATCGGCCGATTGTAATTGGCTCGTGTAAAATCCATCTGCGCGTCCCGCTAAACGCAGTAAATCAGCGCCGGCTTATAAGAATCGCTTATAAATAACCAATTAGAGACACCTGCATGTGCGCAGTCAGACCTAGGTAAGCTACAATCGGCCTTATCCCGTCGGAATGCAGATGCGCGACTTGCTTTGATCTTTGTTCTTGCGATCTCTTTGTATCGGCGCGCTCGCCGTGGCATTTAAGAACCGATGAATTTTTTTTTTAAGCCGCGATATATTGATTAATTCCTTCACTGTTACCTTTTCATTATTGAAAAAAAATTTACAATGCGAGTTTTAATATATTTCACTTTTACATCAATGAACTTAAGGTGTTAAAAAATATCGTATTCAGAAGAAATTAGATAGGATTTGTGGGAATCGCGAAAGCATTCGAGAAAACGTCGCTTCTCAAATCGATAATAATCATACAAAGAAGGAGCAGGATAAAGAGCCTTCAGAAGACATCATCGTGTTCGACTGTGTCGTTTGGCTTAAAGGACGAAGAGTATCTACGGTTGCGTGAGAAAATATAAAAAAAGAATACAGACTGCCAGAAAAATTAATATCGTACATGTCAAGCAAATAATGCATTGAAATTTTCGATATTAAAATCTAGAGCAATAATTGATAATAATTATCGAAAAAATAATTTAAAAAAAGATAATTATTGATTTTTCACGCGTATGTCTTATAAAGGCGCCACGTGTATAGTTCTAGAGATATCATATATTGAAAATTTAGGTTTAGATTACGCGAATATAAATATTCTCCTCGTCTAAGAAATCATCGAGGGTCGTCTCTTCCCTCTTTATCCGTTTGCGAGGCGTCGTTGTCTCCGCCTGCTAATTGAATTAAGCATAGCTCGTATTTCTCGCTTTAATCTCTCTCCTTCGCAACCGTCTGGAGCAGCTTGTAACGCCGATACAATTTGTCCGAAGCGCGATTTTATTTATCACGACCGCGCGACACTTCCGAGAACTCGGGGACTCGGCATCTCGCTCGATAAGTCACTTGAAAAAATGAAAAAAAAAAGAAAGAAAGAAAAGAAGGAGATACGGCCAAGACGGTGGTAAGGCAGTCCGCTTTAATTTACGCCGTCCATGATTTATCCCGCGGGAACGTCGCTTCCGATCCTCTTTTGCGTTACTCCCGCATCCTCCGTTCGCTCCCTTCCCTCCCCCATTTCTTCTCGAGCGGCATCGTCCTCCGGAGAACTCCGCTCCTTTTCTTCCTCTCTCGTTTCGCCTCTCGCGAGGAGAGTTTTCGGGAGAGTCGCGCTTTTTGATTTACGACCGTTCGCGAACGTCGAGCGCACGAGCATTCGGGCAGAGGCGAAAAGGAGGAAATGAAAAGAAGAGGGTTACAGGAGGGTGGAAGAGAGCGAGCTTCTCTCTCCTCCCGTCGTTTATTTCCAGTCACTTTCGACGGTCGCCTCGTTACCCGTCTGAATTTACGATGTATCGAATATATCGCTCTGACGATACCTACCTACGTCGCGCGACCGATTATCGAGACTCTTTGCGAGGAAGAAAGGAAGAAGTAGAATGGGAATTAACTTTTAATGCTCGTCGCGCGTCCCTCCCGACAGTTTCGATCGCGAAATTTCGAGTTTGCACATAATGATACAAAGTCCGACGCGAGAGAGCAATCGCGGGAAAGAAATCAGTCGCGGCGCGTTATATTGCGATATCGGGAGCGACGTATCGAGGAGACGAGAGACGAGATGGTAACGGCAAGCGGCCGAAAGTGCCACGAAGATTGACTTTATCTCGCCTCGACAACGGAGCCACGGTCTCTCGAGAGATTTTGATTGCCGATGCGACCGGGAGTAGTCTCGTTGTGCGCGCACCGACTCGCCAGGCGGTTCCTTTAAATCCGACAGGAATTACCTGCGCGGGACACAATATGTCGGGATCCATTAAAATTCGGACGGTGCAAATTAAACTTTCGCTACGGCCGATGTCTGACAGGGAATATCTCTGCCCGGTTGCGAATTGCCTCTCACACGTCTACTCTCGCGGCCGCGGTGTGACAGCAGAATGAGGAGAACGCGCATCCGCATAATTGAAGGTTCGAATAAAATTAATGGGACAGCCGCGCGCGCGAATTCATCATTCTTGCGGATATTTGCGTTTCGCGATACGCAATCGCAGATCGGTAGATTGTCCATGCTCTCTCTTCGGGGCGAAAACGCGCGCGGACAGAAATTTCCACATAATATTTCTACGTGATATTTATTTATTTATTCATTTATTTATTTATTTATTCATTTATTTATTTATTTATAAACGGGAAAAGGTCCCTTTAGTACAAAAAAAGAAAAAAAAATGTAATAACAATTTCAACATCAACTCATCAAAACTCAGAATAAGATGCTGAGAGAATAGATGAGAAAAAAGACGGAATAATATATGAGATAATAACAATGACAGGGATATGTCAAATTTTTCGAAAGAAAATGCGATCTAACAAGATTGGAAATCGCAAGACTAGGAATTATAATCGCCGTAAAATCGTTTCAGTTTGTCCTTTTAATATCTCATGCCGATCGACAATACAAGGTCGATATCGCGGTGATTGAAATTTTCATGTCGCGTAAATACGCGATTATCGCGCGTAAGGAAAGATAGACGCGCGCCGATCAATTTGCGTTTCGTCCCGCCCGCGCGCTCGACGAGGAAGAAAATCGTTTCTCGGCCCATTCATTTTTTTGACGAATGATTCGAAATTCAATTACGATTTGCAGAATTACCCGTGCAAATGAGGGAGGTCGCCGCCTGCCATCTTCCTCTGCGCGCGTACAATTCGGTTCGCGCGCGCGCGCGTTTTACTCTCTTTCTTTCAAGGTTCCTTAATTAATTTCACTCGAGATTTACGATCTCATCCGTTACGTTAAATTGCACTGTATCAATATTCATGCAACGAATAAAATAAAATAAACGGCGAGACATCAATAACGACAGATACGACGAGAGCGAGTAGCGAAGGTAGCAATATTTGTACACGAATTTAAATGTGATCGCGATCGCGTGATCGGACCTAATTAAAGGAAACGCGAGTCTCCTGATATTCGTGACGATTCCGCGTAAAGGTTACATCTGGGACGGACGAGTCACGCTGTGGGAATTCGATGGAATTTATCTGACGATCAGAATCTCATTTCTAACGCGAATTGCCTTAACCGGTTATTTATATTTCGAGAATATATCATAGAACGCGCTTTAGAAATCGATCGGTATTCCACTTCCTGGCTCGTTATGGCAGTCTTATTCGATTTCGTACTTCACGATTTTATTTTATAAGGTATACGAGCCGCAGAGAGAGAGAGAGAGAGAGCGAGTGTGATCGATATCGATTAGCATCACGATTTATATGCAGATGTAACTAGTCTTTTTTTATTATGAAAACGGTAACCGTTGACAAGTGATTGGTTGACGTGACCGCTTTGGAGGCATTTAAATTTAATATCTCGATATAAGCAGTACCAATACTCGAAAAGAAAACGATCAATATTTT
Source organism: Formica exsecta (assembly GCF_003651465.1). Classification (NCBI taxonomy): domain Eukaryota; kingdom Metazoa; phylum Arthropoda; class Insecta; order Hymenoptera; family Formicidae; genus Formica; species Formica exsecta. The sequence continues at coordinate 60,158 of NW_021850487.1, forward strand.
ATATCTCCAGATATTTTCTGTTTTAAAATTAAAGACTGATATTACATCAAAATTTCTTTTAAGATACCGATTAACGCGTAAACTGCTGTAACAAATAAGTGCAACAGGACACCAGCATCCCGATGTACCTTGAAACATCTCGACTCCGGTGAAATTACAGTGCGCTATACCATTCCTGAGGAGCCCGAACCGTCGGCCACGTGGCCGCGGTTGCTAATGATTTAACGACCTCGTGGCACGCGATGGGCGTGGATTACGACAGGAGATTCGAAAATTAAGATGTAACCCGACACGAATACCTCCCGAGCCTTCTATCTTTTGCGGAATCTTTCTTAATGAGAGTCACGGAAACGTCTCGGATCGCTTTCGATTCCGCAGTTCAAGTCTACGAAGTTCCAATTTACGCGGCTAATGAACTTCGCGAATAATTTACATAATTATAATTTTCACGTTGAATCGCGTTCTATTAATTATTTATATTTTGTTTCATTATATAAATTTAATTTTTATAATAA
>NW_021850487.1:60761-78593 GCF_003651465.1 Formica exsecta
TTAAATTAAATATAATTTTTATTATAAAAATAAATATTAAGAAAAGAGAAACATTAGATATATCAACGTGTAATATAGACAATTTTCAGAAAAAGGCTAATAAAAATTAAGATTCTACAAAATATATATTCGATAAGGGAAGAAAATTGCTACAAGACACGCTCACGCTCATTGGAATAACGTCGATCAGCCGCGAGCGTAAATCATAAGCGACATTAACGATCGATAAAGCTGAGAGAATTCTTTCCACACGCGTTTCGATCGTATCTCTGAATGCGGGCGCTACCGAGTAGTAGCGACCCCGACGTGTACGTATCCACGATCGACGACGCTGAAAAATCTCGGGCGCCTAGATCCATCTAGCTTAATTTCGAAAGGCGCGTGTTACAGAAGCCGCCTCTCGATCTCCAAGAAGACAGGGGCAGGATATACCTCGTCACCTTGAAGCAATCGTCCGTAGGTTGGGTGTAGGCAGCGACGATATTCCCCACCGTTCGAATCGTTCTCGATCGATCGATCCTCCCTATTGGACGATCCTCTCTCAGACGTTCTTGTATACCTCTCGTCTCCTCCCGTTCCTTTACGATTTCAGACTTTTCTCGATTTTTGCCTCACTCGTCGCGCGGTTCCCCTTCGACGTCGCACTCGGATGCGTTTGAATTGTATTATCCACCCGCGAGGAACAGGAGCAGTCCTTTAAACCCTTCATTTATCCCGATAATGATAGCCGAGACGTAACGAAGCGTGGATTTTAACCGATCGATCGTTGCCGATGCGTTGCAACACGCACGCACTTTATCATCCCTCCTCCCTCTCTCTTTCTTTGGCGGACGATCGAGAATGACACTAAACACTGCCGATCGCGTGGCACCTCTCGAGAGGGATCGCGACTCTCGCACGATTCTTCCGAAGCTGGGAAAGGCAGAGGCTGCCTCTGCGACGACCCACACGACGGGTTCTACCTCCGCATCTACCTCCGTCGATTGACTGCCTCCGCAATTTGCGTCCAACGGATGTCCGCGATCTCGCAAACTAGAGACAATCGAATGAGATTCGCGCAAGATGCTTCCATCGATTTTTTAAAATCTTACAATTTTTTTATTATTTTACGCATAATTTTCAATTCAAGTTAAATAAAAAAAAAATTTTGATTAAAAAACGACTGTCAATGATGCATTAAATTCTACGAGATTAAATCTTAATCTCGCACCAGTTGCTTGCTTCCAAAAAAGGTTAATATTGTTTTTATATATTATATGTTTTTTTCTTGAATGCCGGGATGAATAAAAAAAAAAAGGAACATTCGATTAATACTTTCGGCGCACCCGTTAGACATTAGCAAAATATTTTCACGGCGCAAGGATACCTGTTTGTAAGGCGGCAAATTATGGCCACGCCGTCGACCGCGGAACGGACCCGTGTACGCCGACGCATTCACCTGTATGACGTAGTCCACCAGATCGTATAGGATCGGACGCGCGAACTGCCGCCGATTAGCGATCGTGGGCGACGATCGGGTACTCACGGAGGTGGAAAGGCGCCGTAGGAAAAAAATGACCCGAGAACGACGGTGCGGTGTAAAACTAGCCGATGACGTCGTACCCTCGAGACTTCTCTCCTATCGGAGGCGTCTAGTCGAAATGTCGAGGCTGGTTTACACAAACGCGGCAATTTAATATTTTTTTTTCTCTCGAAATAAAGAAAATACAAAATCTTATTCACTGCATGAGAATAATGTCATATTACATTTAGGTGAGGTTTTCATGTATTTCAATTATGTAGATTTTTTTTGTTTTTATTTAATTATGTTTTTTTATCTTAATTCGTCGTATTGTAAAATAATGTAAAAAGTGAAGAGATCAATATTAATTTTTTAAATCTTAATATATATTAAAAACATTGCAACACGCAATTATTGTATAAATTATTGCAATAATAAACTGCCTTTTAGCCGACTGAGTATTATGAAAAATCACATTGCTACGATTCAATAAAAAGGGATGCTGGAGCTGGCAGGATCTACGCGAGAGACCGGAGTGAAAAATCGACGAGGGCCGAAATTCGAGCGCGAAGCGTTATCGAGACCGCGAGATTAATTCACGACTTCTCTTCGGCGCGGCGGTGATTTATTCCGGAATTAAGATGCCGGCGCGCGATAACGTGGAAGTAGAACGGCCGGCAAGAGGAAACGCGCCGGCGTGTATCCACGCGTGTTCAGCACGCGTATCGAGAGATGCCTTTGCGTCGCGATCGTCGCGTCGTCGTCCAGTGCGTTTGCGTTATCGGCGAAAAAGTCAAAAGAACTCGCGCGAGAGTCGGTTCGCGATTTATCTCGACCGGTCACACGCCCAGCCGAGCGTGGACACACGCCGAGAAAGGGAGAGAGAGAGAGAGAGAGAGAAAAAAGACGTGGACGAGACTCGCACGAGTAAACATGTGTTAAGGTGGTGTATCCGACACCATAAAACTGGAGCACTTGATTTTACTGCCTGTCGCGCGCGCTCGCACGCGCACGCACACACATACGCACATCGACTTCCGCCGATAAAATAAACTTTAGCCGCAATGAACGAACGGACGTACGGGAATCGCAACCGGCTCCGCGTATCCGCACGCGGGACGCGTGTAACGCGCCCGTGACTTTTTTATTGTCGATATCTCTCGCCGCGACATCGCGAGCTCTCTGCCCTGCCTTAAGTCCGCGTCGCAATAAAATTCGCGATATTTACGATCCGTCCGGGTCTGGAGATTCCGAAAACATTTCCCAGCGGCTTTGCGCGGCTCTTTTATTTATCGACGATGGGAAGCCCTACGAACATTGCGGAAATAATTTGTAGCTTTACGAAATGTCCGAAGTTCATCGTATTTTTCGGAAGAAAAAGTCCGCGAGAGGGTTTTTTCCAAGAACCGCCATTACTAAAAAAAAAATTGGTTATAGTAATATTATTATATATTATAAAAAAATATTTATACGCACGTGTTCAGATTTATGTAAATAAAGTAAAAATAATATAAAATAAAATAATTTTTAAATGCACAGAATTAAAAGTCTTCCGTTTATATAAACTCGTAATCTCGCAAGAGCCGTAACAATTCGAGGGCAAAGGCGACTCACTGGTCAGTGGTTTCCAAGAAAGTTTTGTCATCGCCGGTAGTACGAGTCTTTTCGTTTTTTTTTCCGACTAATTTCGCAACCTTTTGCCCGTACAGGTTTTAACTCGAGAAGTCTCCGCTAACCGTGAGATTCGCGAGTTTCCTTAACCTAACGTAGCTGCGTCTCTGATGTAACCGCGTAACAACTAGCGGTAAAAAGAATGCACATTCTAAGAGCGTTTATCCGCTATTATGTACATATCTTACGTATTTTTCTCGTATCATACTAAAGTATTTTCGAGGTTTATAAGATCCGTAATAAAAATATTTTCGTGATAAACACTTGACTAGATTACCATGAATAGATATTCAGTCTCATTCCTTTCTCGAGTCACATTGATTTCTCTTCGCCTATACATCAATCATTGTTATTAATCGTCTAAAGAAGACGGTAATTTGTCTTTTATATCAGTCTCTTCTACATCTGTCTGTTTCATAGAAAACAGCCATTACTCACATTGCCTTAGCGATGTTACGAGAGTAAAGATATACATGCGCGTGAAAGGGTTAAGGCCTAACTCGACGAATCATTTACCTAGAACATCTGTGTTTCATTCTGTATATATTATAGACGTTCTACGAAATCGCAGCTATGTCGACACGGTCCTCTATCGATTTCTGTCGCGAAAGCGATCGATCGATTCGACGCACGTACGACACAACCCCTCCGTTCCAATTTCCAGGTAAAAACGCCGAGCAACCGAGCCGAGAGCGGCACTTTCGTCCCGCGGAATTAATCGCTGATTAAGGCAGGCAAGGTTAATCGTCAGATGATTCAGCCGTGAGTAAGGCGTCCATTGGTACCGACGACTATGGCACGCTCGCGAGTGAAAGAAGAAGCAGAACGTGATATCGATTAAAAAAGCGCAGTCGCTGAAAGGTAAGATAAAAGGAAAATAAAAAAAGTCCCTCGACTTTCTAACAACTTGCAATTATTTGCAATGTACTTCGAGAGCGAAATTTAAAATTGCGATATGTATAATAAAAAAAATTAAATTATTATTATTATTTTTTTTTAATTATATGTAAAATTTCTCTCTGTCAAAATTTACAACATAATGGAGACTTGAGTTTTTATATTCATTTTTCCGTATCTATAACATCGAAAATTGAGATCACCAAAATTGCAACTACCAGCTACCATGCTCGAAAAGTCAAGGAGAGACGGTGTATCCGCTTTCAAAGCGTATACTTCGGGTGTACTTCGAAAATATTCGGTGCAGCGAGTCATTGCGATTGCGAAAGCGATCCACCGAGAAACACCGAGAGAGTATTTGCTCTAATTAAGCGCGAGCGAGAGAGAAAGAGAGAGAGAGAGTGCGAGAGAGCGCGATTTACGGGGCGGCGTGAGTGTTGAAAATTCGCGAATTCCGCTTTAACGAAACGCGCTTAATTTGGGCCGCGCGTTTCGCCAACAGTAATAAAGCAAAGTGGAACCGATAAAGGAGAAGTCGGGGAGAGGTGTCCATTTGACTGTCCATCGCGGCCGTGCTCTGTAATAAAGGCGGCTTCCTCCTTTGCCCTGCCCCATTGTCTTTAACCTCCCCCCCCTTCCCCTCCCCCTCCTCTCTCTCTCTCTTTCTCTTCTCTACCTCCGCGACTGACTCTCGTTATCCGGCCGCGCCGTCTCTACCGTTTCTCTCTTTTCTGTGTCGGCGCGTATTGGCGCGTTTTCTGCGTCCTCTCTCTGGCACGGGCACATCCGCCACCGGTAAGAAAACTTATCGACATTGTTAAGGATCATTTTACTCCGCGGCTCGGCCGTAAAAATGGAATTTAGGACCGTAATACGACCGAGACTCACGGCGGCCATTTAACTTTGCGAATGCGGTCTCGTTGTCGACGTCTCGAAGTCTTCGACACGCGTGTTTTTCACTCATGCGAATCGATCCGAAGCGACATTATATTTTTTAACCGCCTTTTCTTGCTCGAAGGGGGTTGCAAAGTTGGCGAGAATTTTGACTTATATTTATCTCTATTCGTTATATATTAGGAGAGATATTTTTTCATGTACATGATTTAATTACAAGCATGATATTTTTCATCCACGGGATGACGAAAATGAAGACACTATGGCGGGTTACAGCCATGATTTATTCACGCCGCCAATTAGCGCGGAATGTAATTCACGGGGCAATTATTTTTGATATCCGTTACACGACGGCGTGTCGACAGCCGTGGGACGATGTAATCATTTCTCGCGTGCTTCTCGAAAGGATGATATTTTCCCGAAGGGGACGGACGCGCATCAGTCATGTATATTCTACATACTAGGGTTGTCGATCGATTTCCGGTTGAAAACGCGTCGATTCATCGCCGATCGCGTGCACTCGCGTCCGTGCTGCCGTGCACATCCTGTTCCCTCTCGATGCATTCGGCGGCGGCCGATGCCGGACTCGTTGCAGTTCTGGTTTCTGGTACTGGATTCTGGACCGCTGCCGCCACCGCCGTCGGACAAGCCCCGATTAAAATGGAAACAAATGAAGTTGGACGTAATGAGGTCCTGCGGTGAGGGAGAACCCGTTCTTTAATTTATTCCCCCTCCCTCCCACCGTGTTACAAGCTCGCTCTCCTTATCTTTCTCTTTCTTTTCGCAGACTCTCCTCGTCGTCCTCTCCCGTATTCCCTTTCCCTCCGACATTCGTTCGCGGAGAACTTCTTCGAGCGTCCCGAGAAGATTCAGTTTTCCCGAGCACGAACGTATCTCGATGAATACTTTTGTCTATGAATTGTTTAATCAATTTAATATTTATTTTTAATAAAAAGATTAGAAAGCGATGGATTCATAAAAGTTAAATATTTCGAATAAATAATAAAAATTTAATTTTTATTTCACTTTCAGAAAGAAGGTAAACTTTAAGAGGATCAAAATTTGAGATTCAGATTGAGTATGTATATATATAGGGGAATGTGAAATTTACACGCCCACGCAGCTCGGAGAAGACGATTCTGGTACCGATCGTTTCCTATACAGACGGGACCGAAACCGATTCTCTCGATCCCTCGACAATGGGTTTTTGACTGTCGGGTCGGTTGACATTATAAATCGCAATCAGCGAGCACGCTACCAGCAGAAAAAGAATGAGCGGAGAGTCGAGGGGAACGTGAGAAGATAAGTGAGAATGAGGTGGAGAAAAGAAGATTCATCACGCAAGCTGAGAAATATTTTTTTGCGGCAAAAAAGAAAGACGTTTGTAATTTTCTGCAATCGCTGCTCCCAGACGATAACTCTTTTCTTTCTGAATTTATTAAATTATATTTATATGAAAATAAAGAGAGAGAGAGAGAAAATTATTCTCGTAACGACGATTATTTCGCTTCGCTTAGAAAACAATCGAGCGAGCGGATAATAGAAAACGGGCTTCTCTCCGACCGAGAAGCGCGGTTAAAAATATATCTTTTAGGCGATCGTGCTCTCGGAGGATTACCCATCGGAATTCCACCGTACGATATTGCGCGTGCAGCAATCTCGGCGTGCGTTGCCTGGCCGCGTGTGTGTTGGTGAGACGAGCCGAGGCGGAGACGTATAGGAAAGCTCGTACGAAATCCTCTTACGTACACACTCATAAATAGGTATATCGAACATATATCGATGTACCCCGGCGAACAAAAATACACGATGCCGGAGATGCGAACCAATCTCGATCTCCTAAGTAAATAAAACAAATCGTTACTACCTATCGTCGGAGTGGGCCGTTGCTGGCTTGTGTAATATACACACGCGATTCAGTTACATATCGTCAAGGACGACGATATCTCCTGCGTTCTTTTTCGGTTTCAAAAGTCATATCTGCAGCGTAAATATTTTTCAATACGTTGTGTTTTGAAAATCTACCCTTTTCACAAATAAATTATCGCGACATTGCCGACATCGTTCGGTCTCTATGCAAGGAAATAAATTACACGCATCCATCATACTATGATTCATCTCGAGCTGCTCGGGATACTTTTTTGTAGCAACGAATTTCGGAAAAAATGAGTCGGTAAATCTTTTGCCCTGTCCGATTCTTATACGATGTACGAGGGAACGGCGAGAGACGGTGATCAATTACGAGGGGGAATGGCGGTCTCGCGAGGCGAAATTCAATTGCGTTAGAAAAACAAGCTGATCCGCTCGTCACAAACGCGACATGGCTGTCCGCTGGCGCAATCAGCAACGCCGCTACCAAGTTCGGGTTATGCTTCCTCGTATTCGGAGCTTAAGACCCCGACTATCGAAGTTTCATACGAATCTCTATTAAGGCAAACGGCTAGACGCGAAAACGGCATAATAACGTAGATAAAGCAAAGTAGATTCAAGTTTGTCGCGTAGAAAATCCTTATCGGTAGATACAAATGATGTGATCGTCCATATGCGTAAAAGCAAGCGGATAATGGGAGTAAAATAGCGAGATCTGGTAGCAAATAAGTTGCGCAACAATTACATTTGCTAGACAATATAGTATGTATGAGAGACAAGTAGCTAAATCAAAGACCGGTTGCTAAAACGTTGCCAAAAGCTCCGCTAATGTTTACGTTATTATTTACAGTGGAAATATTTAGCTTAGCTCGCGTGGAAAACACTGAGAGATAAAATGATGTCTGTCATTGCGACATTGTTAATGTATTTGACTATCGTGATATATATATATATATATATATATATATATGAAACGATAAAATATACAAATGATAAAATTAGTTGCAGCAAATTTAGACGGTATCTGAAATGTTATGATCGTTGCTTGCAAAGTTAATATCGATTATTAATGATTTCAATTTATTATTTATTAGAACAAAAATTACACAAAAAATTTTTTTTCCTTTTTTATTAAAAGATGGTTAAAATTTTTGTGTTAAATATTGAACTCAAATTATTAAAATAACTGAAAAAAAGTGAAAATAATACATGTGCACATATTTTTAATTTTACACAATAGATCCCAGACAGCACAAGGATGTCCTTAGGACGTCCAAAGGGCATCCAGGACATACATGTAGGATATCCTGAGGATATCCTATTTTAATCCTCGGATTTCCTCTGGATGTCCTGAGGAAGAATAAATGATAGCCGTACACTAGCCTCTAGAGAATCCAGGGAGATCCTGTGGAACACCTTAAGGATTTCTATAGGATATGTTAGGGATATTTTTCACACGTTAAAAAGAACAAATTCTAAAATTTAAATATAAATTAAGATTGCGTTCTGTTATTTACTGCCAATACTAAAAATCTAATACTAAAAATAGTTCACGTTCTTTAATATTTGAGGTTTTCGTGCTGTACATAAATATTTTAGGTTTGGCTTCCGGGTTTAAGTCGTGTAATATTTTCAAAACAATCCAATATCTGAATTCCCTATGTTGGGATTGCATCAGAAAAATTGAACTGATAAAAAATAATTATATTTTTAATTTCCTGTTAGTTGCTCTTTACAAGCTTTATATAATTCTGGCAGACATCCAGGGGTTATCCAGGGGACATTTATAGGACATTAATACTTATTACAATACTTAAAATTTCTAAATTATATTAAATAGCCTACATAACCGAAAGTAATCATGTATGCATATTAAATTTTCATAAAATATATTTATAATAATATCTTAAAACATCCTACAAATATCTTGAACCATCCTGGACATATTCAGGATGATCCTGAGGATGTTTTGTGCTGTCTGGGATATTATTCCGTATTACTAGTGACAAGATTTAAAATTTAAAATGTGTTAAAATTTATAGAAAAAAAATGATTTTATTCTATAATAGGAGTAAAAGTAACTACAGATCATCAACAACTTTTTTTCTAAGTTAATTTTATCATTAAAAATATATATGTTAATTTTATACAAAATTGATTTCAAATTAATATGAAGTTTCCATTCATTTTATATTGAAATATTAACATAGTATTATATTAAATTAACACAAAAAATTGTGACCGTTTGGGACGTGCGATATATGTTAAATTTAATACAAATTTTCCAAATGTGTATAATTTTCGTTATATTTCTTCTGTTTTAAACATATCACTTACAGTACACATTACGCTTGCAATGTGTAAATCGCAGATCGTCGCGTTTGTCGCGTTCGAAGTTTCATCGCGAGTTGTTTCTCGCTAATGTAACTGTTACGATCTTAAAGTCCAGCATCCACTTTCTTACGCAACGGGACACACGCACACGCGTATATACGCAAGTGCGTGATGGCGCGTCGACGATCCAGCAGCCTCGACGCAGATGGCTCGTATCGCGCCGATAGTAACGAACGAGTGAATTTTCCACCTTAAATAGACAAGACCGATACGTCCCGCTATGGCGAAAGGCGTAACCTTCGAACGATCAATCCTCTTTTTCTATCGTACTTAGCGCGAAAAAAAAAACACGAAAAGATCGCGATTCCTAATAAACTTGTCTCCAGAATTGTCGAGTGAAACAACGCGATAAATCATTTTTCGACGAAATATAAATCATGTATTTAATTAAAAATAAAATAAAAATAATATAAAATAATAAATAAAATAATATAAAAGATGGATTTGCAAAAGTATTTAATATAAAATAATACAAAAGAGAAAATTTACAATTCTATCCAAAGATAATTGACGTATACGTTGGACGTTTACTTTTACTAATACTGCTATTCTCTCGCAACACAAGACAGATATTTGTACCATGACGATACGCATTTAATATTTTGACGTCGTACATTTTTTTTTTCCGAACGTTATTACGGATCTTGTCGCCGGATCAAGTTGTCACAATGATCGCCATGACGCTAACTATCTTTTCGATTTATTCTTAGATAGAGCTCACTTTCTCTCCACGCTTATATCTGCATCCACCACGGAACGAGCGCGTTTCGTAGAGTCATGCTAATGAAGGATGATTATGCCAAAACATGAGCTATCAGCGTCTTTGATCTGACAACGTGAAATCGGTGATCGACTGCTGGTCATGACGAGTCATTGACGTTTACATCTAACCGTTACAGTTACACGGGACGCACAGCCGAATGTTGCAATGTAACTTATGCGTTCGTTACGATCGATTATATATCTCGTGGTCCTTTTGCGAAAAATCTACTCTCGACGCGCAAAGCAAAAAAAAAAAAAAACGCGGGGGGGGGAATATTTGAAAGTATTCGTTACGACGTCTCGTTAGACGGGATTAATTACGAGCCACTATAACGACTATAACGACCAACGCCTCCTTCGCTCTCTCTCTCTCTCTTTCTCGCGTTTCTCTTATTCTCCCGCTACCGACTTAGCAAGAGCACGATCTCGTTAGACGGGATTAATTACGAGCCACTATAACGACCGCCATTTTCAACGCCTCCTTCGCTCTCTCTCTCTCTCTTTCTCGCGTTTCTCTTATTCTCCCGCTACCGACTTAGCAAGAGCACGAAAGCAAAGAGTACGGTACGTGCATCGAGCTACCGTCGCTGGCCTCGATTTGTCAACCCATTAGACAAATCCCAAGTAGGCAGGAGAAGTGTCGCGGGCTTACGCCAGATTGGTAAGCCGTCGTCTATCCCGCAAGGGAGACAACTTTCATTATATCGTCATAAATGCCTTCGCTACTTACTAGGTGAGCGCTTTTCGAAAATGTCCAGATATCCATAAATCATCAGTGACAATAAAGAAATGAGCGGCGCCGTATTAGCGGTAACTAAGAGCTTGAGTTTTTGACACGTGTCGTATTTAAAAAATAATACTGGGAAGAGATAAAGATTATTTTGCGTCAAATAAAGGGACAGCGTGATAGAGATTTAGATTTTTAATTCTGACGGATGGGAAGGTATCTGTCTTGTTAAGCGATATTAGAATTCAATTATGTAACGATTCGAAACGAATCGATACCCGATACGTAGGCAAGCATTATATACAAAATGGCATTTATGACAACAAGTGCATGTAGCGGTAATAACACGTCGGTTCCGATTTACAATGTGAACGTACATATTACTTAGTGAATTTGACGGCGCGTATACCGTGTCCGGCCTGCTTTTTTTTTTTTTTTCAAAGTAATCGATCGATCGTGAGACACACACAAGCACACGGTCCACCTTCGACGATATCTTAATTGCACCGACGAAATTAATTCGCCATTGCTCCACCGAGATATTGCCGTCAGATTAATCCCCGATGTCTTTTCCCCCGGAGCCCCGCCTGTCCGTCGTAGCGGTTTCGTAATTATTTTTTCAAGCTCGAGAATCGGTTAGGTACACTTAATCTGCTTATTACGACGAAGCGTCGAGGCGTGCTGCACGTTCGTTAATCCAGTTCTCTCGAGCGTACAGTCGAGGAGTCGCCTTGATTACTTCGGTTAATGAAGGTTTAACATGAGAAATGCGCGGATGCGGCGTGAGATCGCGTTCGTTTCGCATTCGTTCTGCGCCCGGGACTTGAAAACAAAAAAAAAAAAAAAAAGATCTGCATTTACAAGCTCGGATTACGCTCGGGGCCGACTCTATCGTCCAATTAGCTGTCAATTAACGTACAAAGGTACAAACTGCCTCTCGAATTTGAAGGGTGCCGGCGATGTGACGAGAGAAGGGCCCGCGCAAAACGAGAGGTGCAATAAAATCGAAAGAGAGAGAGAGAGAACAAACGCGCGCCGTAAAAAAAAAAAGAAAAGAAAAACGGGGAGTACGCGTCCGAAAAAGAAGAGGAAGGGAGAGAGGGAGAAAAAGAGACGGAGAAACGAGCGGGACGAAAGAGCCGAGGACAGGTGGTTTGCATACGCGTGCTCGGCACGACGTGCGTGCGTACACGCGGGCTGAATTTTAATTTTCACTCAGCCGCGGCACGATATTAAGGGCCCCGTGGTCGTGCTCGACCCGATATATATATATATATCGTGAAAATTCGATTCGAACGGAGACGTAAAATTAACGACGCACGCGAGTGCGCCTTGGCGCGTGATCGCTCTCGCCTCGATCAATCGGCGTACAGGCGAGCGTGGTCGGTTACGCATCGACTACCAGGCGCTATCAATGAACGCGCCCACGCGCCTTCTCGAGAGATCGACACGCTGTCCCTCTTTCCATCTCGAGACGGCCCGGAGTTAAGCCGCTCGCAAGGTCGTTTAATTCTTATACGCCTTCAGAAAATAGATTTCCCGAACGAAGCAAATGAGAAAACATCCTCTCTCTCTCTCTCTCCTTCTCTCTCTCCCTGTGCAATGAAAGTGAACGGCGCGTGGCGATTGAGATTCATAACGCAAGGAGTACACTTGTATTTGATTCGTAGCGAGGAAGGTAAGGGAATATGCAAAGTAGAAATTTCCAAGATGAAAGCGCGATTTCTAATCTTTTTTGAGAGGTAACGCGGTGTGGTCCATATAATCTGTATTCGTATCATTACAATAGCCATGAAATTTCTTCTCTTAAAACGAACCCTTTCCCCTAGTTTAATTCTATAGATTACATCTACGGTCTCTCTTAACGCCAGTCAAGATAAGGAACGGGTAACGGGTATCTCTATACCTTCCTCTCCGCGCGATCGTTTGTAGTCATATACTAAGCATTCGGAAATGTGTGTCTTCGAGAGTCGCGCGAGATTGCGCTTAGTCGCCGCACAGACATCAGCTGTCGGATTATCAATGGATACGCCTACGCTCCTCTCTCCTTTCTTTCGTCTCCCTCGAGACGAGGAGATCTTCTCTAGGCGTCTCGGTATTCACACGCGCGGCGCGCCCGATCGGTTCGCAATTACGCGCGAATCACTTCGTAAGCGCAGACTCGTAAACTCGGTTGAAGAAAGAGCCAACGCGTCGGGAAAGCTTCCCTTGTCCGCCCACGCGTGGAAATTATCTCGAGGTCGATAACTCCTCTCTCCGTGAAAAGAAATAAAAAATAAATTCTAGCGCAGTGATGATCCCGTTATCGTTTCAAGCTCCGGTTCGAATACTGCAAAATTTCAGCCGTTTATCTTGCATATATTTTTTTATTTTAAACGATCATTTTTAATTCATTCCTTTGTTAAAAATAAATACGATTGAATTATATAATATTTTGGAATAAAAAAATCTAGATTTGTCTTAATTAAAGTATAATTCATAGTCAAATTATTATTATAATTTTGAAGCGTTTTATGAAACAAATTTTTGTCCAATCAAATTTAACTTATATTTTAGAATTACTCTTTTTCTTGATACTGATTTTAAAGTTGTTATTACGTGAAAAAAATTTATTATTAATTATATAAGCAGCGAAAATATGCGCGCACAGATAATTTTTAACGATCATAATTATCAACTGCAAGCATGAATATCAAAGTGCCAGACAATCGCGTAAAAAATAATCGTAAATTTTCCGCCGGAAATACGCTAAATGATATTGTCGACAACATTCCCGCAGCGCGGTCAGTGTCCCGACGCATAATTAATTCTGCAATTCCCGCCTGTGTAAACTTTGCGGTGACGAGCTTCCGAAGGAACGCTTCTTTTCGCACACGCCTCTGATATTCGACGCCGTTCTTAAGACAAGTCGTCAGAGACCTGATTTCACGCTTTGAGGAAAACAAAAAAGTGATGATAGAAACAAATAAAATTAATACTGCCAACAATTATCCATACAAAATTCTTTTAAATTTATTTTAGATCGTTTCCAGAGATTTTATTTTTAAGTAAAAAAAAATAAAATTTTTTGAGAAAATGTTTGCCTTCGTTTCACGCGTTGCCTTAATCTTCCGCGATCTTACAAATCTCGCGATTGCAATCGACGATAGTCGTCTAATAGCGCCTCGGATGGAAAAATATCGATTACGACAACCTGCCCGTGGCTGTCAGGCCACGGCAAACGGGTATTTGTCATTAATGCTCGAGATCACCGGCGTGAATTAATATAAATGGCCACCACCTCTCGAGCCGGAGCGATCTCGATGCGATTTTGTCGGGGTAATTGAATACACGTTGATCCGTCGTGGCCGGAGCCGTACGGAGAAAAGAAAAGGAGACGGCGAGTGCCTGGCCAACGGGGGGAAGGATAAAGAGGGATCGCGAGAGATCGATCCCTGGCCCGGTTTTCTTCGCGGCCGGGCCCCGACGAGAGGACCGGTATACAAACGCATCGCGTCCCTCGTGTAGCCCCGGCCGAATTATTACCGCGGCATGCAGATGAAGGCACGATCGAGATATCGCGTGTACGCGCGGTCGTATGTATGTACGCGCTTCGAGATAAGATCGGCGCTCCGCGTGCCGGTTCGAGCTTCGAGGAGGAGGCCGAGGAGGCATCAGCACTATCGTCGAAGCGAGACCGAGCGATATATCTTCGCGTTTTTTCAGGGGCGCCTTTATCGCCTAGGCCTTCAAATTTATGATTGTACGAGAGAATTTTACGAAAATTGGGTTCAATTTATTTCCTCAAAAAGTTACTTAAATCGACCAGATTGAGATGTGCGACAAATGAACAGATTTATCCATATGTGTGCGTTAATTGGCATATGATATAAGTCACCGCGATTTATTCATGATTTATTACGAAATAGAAAACGAATAATGTGACAATTCTCTGCAGTGTAATATGTGTCGAGAAATTTTTAATAATGAAAACCTAGTATACGACAGACATCGGGGGCCGGGTGTGAAAAATCGCAGTGTGCCTAACAAGCCCATTGATAAAGTTAATTAAACTGAAGGAGCGAAATTCGACTTGCAATCCGAACATCATTTTTCAATTACTGGACATCGTCCGTCACTCGGAGAGTGACGGTCGCTAAATTATTTCGCCAATCCAATTATTTGACGATGCGGCGCGTCCCGATTAATCCAAATTGATTAATTAAAATTGAACGGACCGTGACAAGTGTTTACCGCTCCGGTTATACCGTGCACACACCCTTCTCGCACCCGATATTCGTAAACATCGCGCCTCGTTAATCTCACCAATCTGAAAGAAAAAAAAAAAAAAAAAAAAAACGCTGACGCGAGAAACGTTGTCGCGGCCCTTTCTCTCCGTTATATATACATATATCGCGCTATTATCATTCATATCTCGTCACACACGCATTCCTTATTACATGTATATATATTACATCTAGGTGCGCAGGGCTCTGTGCAATTGCACCGACCGCTGGCTGCATCGCAGACCGGCCCTGCGAGCGGTCGTGCGGTGAATCAGCCTTGCCGCGGAGTTACGTAATCGGCGAACACGGTGTGCACACACAATATCTCCGTCGGATATCACTTTGTAGTCCGACCGCGGGGCCGAGGTGCCCTATCTGATCTCTGCTCCGATGCCTTTGAGAGCGCGAAAGGGAGGAAGCCTCTCCTCGGGTTCCTTTTGCCCTCCTCCTGCATGTAGCAACAAGCGGACCTTCCTCGTCCTCTATCCCTCTCTTTCTTTCTCATGCACCGATAGAATGCGCATCGCGTTAGCATCCGCGGATCGATCGACCGAGGAACACGATCCTCGGGATGATTGAGCGCTGCAGATAACGAATTTCGTGGAAGAAAGGTATCGGTACCTTGTTCCCGATCGAGAGAGCTACTTCCGAATCGATGAATCAATTCACCCTCATAACAATCGTATAATATTTTTAATATTTAAAAAAATAAAATTATTTTAAATTGTAATATATAATCATAGCTTCATTATCTATTTATTGATAAAAAATAGATCATTCACTGACGTACCTATTCTTATCAATGTGATATTTTCCCGTTCAAAATAATAATACTACTTCCAATATTATCGTAAGTGTTCGTATCACGAAGTAGCCGAGGACGAATTTAAAATCGTGAAAACAGGGAGCAGATCGCGTGAGCGTGTCGGAGCGAGCGGCAGCAAGATTCTCGCGATTATGATATCCCGGGCGAAAATATTATCCCGTGTCCGCGGATTCGCGGCTCCAGTCGACGCGTAACACGGAGTACGCTCGATTTCCCCATAAATCAAAGTCGTCGCGCGCTTAAACGGTACAACGTTATCCTCGCGGAGAACGCGGAGGGTAGAAAGGGGAACACGGAGAGGTACGTACACGAGGGAGACGTGGCCGGTGAAGGCGAGAGAGAAAGAGAGAGAGAGGGAAAGGAAACGAGACGAGCGGCGAAGAATCACTCGACTGCGTTTATCGCACGAGCATTAACCAGCTCACTCGAGGCTATGCAAACATCGCAAACACTCGTCGGGCCTGACGAGATGACTGACAAACACTGGCTCTCGAGCGACGAGGCGACGTTTGACTTTGGCGTGCGCACCGTGGGCGATGCATACAGACGGCGAACCGAAGGATAGATGCAAACTACTAATAGCCACTCCGGAAGATATAAACAATAGTTTTTGATTTTTTTTTTTTTTAAACAGCGACACACAACAAATTGGCGCGTCTCACTTTACCGTAATATAATCGCAACTTGGGATTTCTCGCACAATTTTAAACTCTGAAGTACTATAAAAATACTGAATTCGAGATAAATTCTTCTCATTTCGTTATCTGTTACATCGATAATGATTATAAGAATGCTTTAAATTAAAAACGTAATCATGTACAAATTTCATTAATTAGGGAAATGTGTGATATTTTAAAGACTCGCGATTTAAGGGGTCATACCCGTTTGAACTGTCAAAAAATGAGTATATTTTCTAAATTTTTTGCAGCGTAACGATTTAATAAAAAAATTTTTTTTTTACAATATTATTAGGTACCTAAATAAAAATTCTCAGCTTAAAAAAATTTTTTTTTGAAAGTTATGCGAATATATGCAAATTTATATTTTCATGCATGATGTGCATGAAAACGTTCGTTTATCATATTTGAAATAAAAAAAAACAAGTTTTTTTTTTATTAAACATATTAATAGCTATCTGCTATCCAAGCGTTTTTTCAAAATTTTTAAAAATAAGAAAATGGCGACATATTGAAAAAAGTTTTATCAAATGTTGAAAATATAAATCTGCAAATATCCGCATAAACTAAAAAAAAAATTTTTAGGCTGAAAATTTTTATTTAGGTACTTAATAATATTGTAAAAAAATAAAAAGTTTTTATCAAGTCGTTGCGCTGCAAAAAAATCTAGAAAATGTACTCGTTTTTCGAGAATTCAAACAGGTGTCTCCTTAAAATATGATTCGTATAATAATAATGATTTTGAATCTAGAATACGATTGTGAAAATTGTTATGGACTATTAGAATAAAAATCCAGAGATCAAAAGTTAAGTAATCTTCCTCCGTGGCGATTTCAGCACAGTTGAGTACATCGCTACTCTCGCGACTACGTAGGAGTTGCATGACGTCATCTAAACCAGCTGTGTTGCATTAGCAGAGGAAAATAAAAAGGCGATGCCAGCCAAGCATCGCAATATCTTGCGCGGGATGATATTATTAATGACAACAAACGCATAGTATACTCTACGAGCTACGAGCGCCACTAGACTTGTCACTTGGGAATATTTAATTGATAGGTTTTGTCACACGTATATTTCGCGCGACGCATTTGCGTAACAAAGCGCGACTGTTTGTGCAAAATAACGTCCCGCTAGAAAGCTTCAGCGCGGAAAAATAGATGATTGAATCATCTCAATCTTGAATTAATCTATATAACTAGTTATAGATATTTAATATTATAGATATTAATTTAATATTATAGAAATTATTATAGATATCAAATAGAAATTTTATAAAAGATACATAAAGAAATATACAAAATTTTAATAATGCACAAATTATTAAATTATTAAGAACAATTTAGTATAAT
>NW_021850487.1:79043-86110 GCF_003651465.1 Formica exsecta
ATAATAGATATAATAAATATAAATATAAGATAAATATAAATAATTTTGAAGTCAGTAAAAAATCATGGTTCGCAATAATCGAGGAGAAAAAGCAGGGAATAAAATCGCGACATCAGTCAATGAGAAGTCGAAGAGAACGATAATCGGCGAACGATTGCGCTGATAGATCAGCGCGAAATCATTTCTCTCGCGCTCATTTCGATTGCGGTCGACGATGCGATAAGCCGCTAAACAGAATGGAGCAAGGATGCACGCGAACGGAGGGAGAGCGCGACAGAGAGCGGTCGGGTGTCGTAAATGAGACGCAGTTGCACGCGAAAGGATCGTCTCTAGGTCACTGCCCAACGAAAGTTACGTCAGGTTTGGATATGGTAATACCGCATTCCAGCACCGACACCTTCGCGCCAAAGCCAGCCAGCCAGCCTCGCGCTGGAACCCTCGCTTTCGTCGTTTCTCGCTCCTTCATAACCCCCCGCCCCCTCCTACCCCTCCTCCCCTCTTCGCATCGCCTGTCGCGAGTCGCTTAGAGCGCGCGCGCGCGCGTCTGTGATTATCTTGAAAACCCGCCATTACATCAGAGCTGAGCGAGAGCGCGCACGGCCGGTATCTCATTAATAACGTCCCCTTAATAACGGTATTTCATAGATAATCTCTCTCGCCGCCGTTCGCGCGCATTTCCGGTGCGCTCGTAAATTATTTACGCGTAAATCGATGAAAGACCTACGGCAAGGAAAGTACGCGGCGAGCCTAATGCCACGTGGCGGCGCGTGGCGCGAATAAAATCGCGCGAATGATAGAGATGTCAAATAGCGAATGTCAAATATATATATAAAAAAAAATATTAAGAGAGAAAGATCGTTAAAAAATACGCATCTCAATTTTAATAAGTTGTATGGTCACTGTAATTAAGCTCGCGTGTAGATTAAATTTCTAAACGCGCGTAAAAACATGGGGGATTTAAAGGAATCTCTTTTATAGAGACGAAACTGTAGATTCTTGAGAACGGTATGGCCGTCTCTTTTCAACGCACATGCATGGTGAGTCCGATAACGATCTTTTACGGCATTATTTTACAGAGCCGCGCGCGTGCTCCATTAACGAGCTGGCTTCGAAACGAACCGGCATCAACTAGGAAATCGTATACACCACGCGCCTGGCGGGGCTCTCTTGGAAATAAACGTCGATCCTGAGAGAGGCAGATAAAGATCGCGTGAATAACGATTCGGCCGAAGTAGGTGGGTAGGTAGATAGGTGCCCGCCCGACGATAAGTGAGCGCCCCGAACTTTCCTAAGTCACGCTAGAGCCGTGGCCGTTAAATTTCACGGTTACGTCTCCCCTATCCTTTATAGGCCTCTATAAATTATTTTCACTCTCTCGCGAGATGCTCTCTCGTTTTCTTGGCCGTACTACATCTCGCGATCCGTGTTCGAAACACGAATGTCCGCGCGAATTCTCGGAGGGATTCACCGTTGACCCTCCTTTCAGGAATGCACCGGATGCACCGGACAAACAAACGTAAACCGTAATCAGGCGTTCAATGATGATAAATCGTTCGAGTGTACGTTTTCGAAAGTGCGGCTCACGGGCGGCCTTCGTGTGACTGGTAAAGAGCAATCGATAAGGTCGGTAACTAATTGCAAGCAAGGGTTACATCAGCTTTATATCTCAAATTAAACTAATAACCGGCGAAAGCGGCCTTCGCCAAAAATGGTGCGAAAATGAAAGCGCGCCGACAAAAGAACCTCGTCGCATGATTTCGGGCTCGCATCGCGCTTGTAGGGATCCATCGCACGATGGACGATCGGATGGGAAAAAAGAATGCTAAGAAAAAAAAAAAAAGAAAAAAAAAAGCAACACGTAGCACGCAAATGAAATGGCGCGAACGGATCGATCTAGCGTAACGCGCGGGATTCTGACAGATCGTTGACCGAAATTTGCGATTCTGGCAATGTGAGCTCGCTCGTCGGCCAAATGTTTTGTGTGCCCGCGATTGTTCCAACTCTCGCGCGAGCATTTTCTACAATGCTAGTTAGACCGCTAAATGAGCCTTATCGCGTGTCTGTAAATATTTATACGCGCAAGGTTGCATGTGCATAACGATCGCGATAAACACTGCCAAAGTATTTTTTCATCAAGGGACCGGATGCTTTATTAAAGTATCTCGTTCACTTGATTGGAGCGCTCATTCCATAAAGAGAAAAAATTGTAGCAGGGAGAAATATTTTGAAATTGTTTCTTTGGTGCTAAAATAATTACACATGATTTGTATAATTTGTATTCTTACAAATATTTGTCTAGCTATTTTTTTAGCTGTATCAGAAAAAAATTAAGCGTCGATCTCTTTAAACGTCAGTCGCCGTAGCAAGGCAGCATATGGACGGCCACTCTTAATGGGCGTGATTGAGAATCTCGAAGGAACTTAAAAGCGATCTCCACCTTCTCTTACACTCAAATGGACAGATCGATCTGCGCGGTGTTAATTATTTTCCGGTGAGAACCGTACGCATAAATCAATCCTTATCTTCGTGACGACGGTGCGAGCCCTCGCGGGCCATAGATGCGGAATTTTAAACAATAACAAGTAAAAAAGTAATTCCCTTAAACAATAATTGAGTTACCGGTAATAACTATTACACGGAGTATCCCGGACTCGTTGTTCAGGGCGAGATCCGCAGGATAAGACGCCGCTTATAACTAACGTAAATAACATAATCTTTTACGAGGGACGTACATACAGCGATCAGAGAGGAAGACGCGTTTACACGAGTATCCATCCGGGAGTGGCATTTCGTGGATTGAAGCAACGTAATAACGCGCAGTACCCTGCTGGTGCCATTAACACGTTTATGTCGGCTTTATCAGATCCACGCCGGATACGAGTACGCGGGAGATCGAGCTAGTATCGAACGGAAAGCGAGCGCGAAAAGAGGCATCGTGGGCGGAAGCGACGAGCGTCTGATAAATGAATGCTCCACAGGGAACGAAGCTAGTTGTTGTACTACAAGTATTTTGCGATCCTATCTCGTTATTGTAATCAAAATCGCCTGAAAATTCTGCGATGCCTGAATTGAAGATTTGTATTCATTTAAATTTGTACTTCATAATACTTTTTCTTGTCTCTATTATAACAATTATATTATCGCAATTATTTTTAATTTTAATCAATACAATTTATAGGAATTTAATAAGGGGCTGACTGTCGACTATATCGTCTTGTAATAACGTCCCGACCGCAATGATTAAATGCTACATAAAATCCGGCCAATAACATGGCGCGATAAGAAACACGAGTTCGGAGTCCAGAAAGAGTACCCTGGTATAGAAGAAACGCGCGGGTTCGGGTACACTATATCGTCGATTAAACGGCACTTTTGTCGGCGCGATAAAACTCGTTACGGTACACCTACCTTGGTAGCGAATTAAGCGGAATAATGAACGGCGGAGGAGCCGTTCGTACACGGTCGAGTTTTGATTAATCGAGACCAGGCCACCATCGATTGGGCGCCAATTTGTCTTGTCGAGGCACGAAAAATTCGTACGTTATTAATGGCGTCAGCCGCCAAACGGAAGAAATGGAAAAAGGCAGAAGGGAATCATTGCTCGACCGCGCGAGTGTATACATTTTTGTCCCTTCATTTTTTATAAATATATTTCGCATCAAGAAGAAGACAGAGAGAGAGAGAGAGAAAGCGTAAACGATATCCGACGAGAGATCCCGATAACGGAATATTCGACGCAATTTCCACGTGGGGGTTCCCGGCCCGACAAGGACGTCTAGTAAAATAGTAAAATATCACCGTCGAGTCTTTTTATCGTTGTTTTATGACCCTTAAAAGTTCTCAGCTCCGAAGCGAAATCGATAGCGCGGGCCGATCTCACGCAGATATTTAAATCGTGACAAACGTCACCACCCACGCGCGCGAGATATCCGACCGACTCTATATTATTACGCCCGACAATTTAGAAACGCGAATAAACTTCCCGTATTTACAATCGCGCCGATAAAATATAAATTGCGATGCCTTTTCCGCGAAAGCGGCTACGAGGGAAAAAATACCGTAGACTGTGGAGGTGTGTCGATCCCTTTCTTTCTCCCTTCTTCCTTCGTCGTTCAGATTATGCGCCCAATCACAGTTAGAGAGGACAAGTATAAAATAAAGCGACAATAAAAACAATCTAATATGATATTCGCGGTTAATTAATAAGTCGCTTGATAAGAATGCGAGAGGGGAAAAAAATTAGCGATTAGTCAAGTATCTTCTTCTTTGGCGCGCCGGCGATAATTGGCCTCACCGTTGCTGCAACTGGTAATCAATGCGTGTGTTGAACGATTACTAATTATTGCTAATTAAGCGAATGCTTTCTGCTCCTCGTTCGCTATCGCCTTTGGGGTTGTACTGGCGCCACGGCTTCTCGACAGCCCACGCTTCCTGCCTACGCATGATTACATTAGCCATCCTTAAGGACTCGAGTGATGGTCTCACATAAAGCACTTTATCGATTGTCGCGTATCAAAAATAACATTATTGCTAAATAATGTCTGTAAACTTAACTTTCTAAATGGCGCAAAGATCGAGAGAGAGAGAGCTTCATGATTTATTAATTAAATTCTTTACAAGAGCCGCCGTGAAATGGATCGTGAGCTTCTCGAATTAACCCGTTAGCCTGATAAAGCGTATCTCGAATTACAATCGCGATATCGGGATCGAGATCGAAATCGCCGATAACAAATGTCTATCTTTATCCGAGAATCGCTGGCGCGGCCCTCGGGACAGTTAAAAAATGAAGCGGTGGAATCTTGTCTCGAATCTCTATAATGACGACCGGTCGTACAAATTTTTTCGGCTTCGCGATGCCGAATGCAACGAGTGTAAAAGAAAGAACAAGGATCGAGTCCTTGAAACTGGGGATCACCGCGAAATAAAATCGAGCAAAACCTTTATACCCCCCAAACTGTACATCATAATAAATCATCTTAATAAATAAAATAAATTAAATAAAATAAATAAAATATTATTAAATTTCTTAAATTCGTCTAATTGAAAATTTAAAGACCTTATGGTATAATTACTACAATAAAATCTTATTTCTAGAAAAGAAGCGTAAATATCTGATACTAGCTGATTTATATTTAGCCGGAGGGAGTCAGCGCGCGTCAAAGACGGATTTCTTAGTTCAAAGTGAATTTTGTCAAGAGAAGAGGAACCTCGAGGAAGCTCGTTGCTCTACTGGTTGCCGCAACTGCTATTACAGGCTCGCGAAAGGGGGCTGTTATCTTGGCGGCAAGTTGTGGTGGCGGCGGCGGCGACGGTATAAGGACAGGGTTTAAATCTCGGCGGTATCTCCTCCTCGTGGCGGTAACAAGTTTCAATTCCTACCAATTCCATGGCCATACATCACTCCCCAGTAGATACAATGGTGACTTCGGAAGATTCCTCGGGCCACGGCCTCAACTCCGTCTAACGCGAACGATAAATATCTTATTGTGCGCGAGAAAGAAGTATACATCCCCGTGGAAATCGCGAGTCGCGTTGATGGCGATATCGGCGAAGCTTCACGAGCCAACGAGCGACGATTACCCTCTCCGTTAAAATCGTTTGACCCTATCGTTGATGCAATCGTGAAACGCGCGTCGAGAGGATCGCTAAGTTAACCGTGACGCATCGTGTTTAATCCTCGAGGAAAAGATTAAGATCGTTTACGGCTTATTTATTTTTAAATTATTATTTATAATTCAGAATTTTTTTAAAAATGATCTTCAAGTAAATTTTTTAAAAATAATTTTTAAATAAATTTTTTTTTATAATTTTTAAGTCAATTAGTTGAATGAGATCTGGACTGTCGTGATTGTAATGGCGATGTTTCTCAAGAGCCGACCTTGTTTCACTGTACAATCGTTGGAGAATGGAAGGTGTAGCCGGTGATACTCTCGAGCGGCAGTAATTAGCCGGAGTAATTAGTTTCCACCCGATAGTTCTCTATCATCGCACGTATTGTATCTTGACATAATGGAAAATTGCAGGCCCAAAGAACAGGATCGAACATCAGCGTTTCGATTCACGCTAAATCGACACTGTCTGTTGGTGTGCAATCTATTTTATTGATAAATAATCGATACTCTTATGAAGCAATGTCGATTATATTTAATGCCTATAGGCCAAATTTATAGCAAAAAAATAAGTAATATATTTAAAAATATGAGAGATATTTTTATATAAAATGTGAATTTCAATTTAATATAAAAAATTACGCAAACCTAAAATATATTTAAAAAAATGGTTACCCATGAATGTGTTGTCTAAGCAAATATACAATTGCTCTAAAATTCAACAAAGAATTTGTTATTACAGTGGAAAATGTATATTCTGCGGAATTTGGTATATTTTTGTACGCATTTTATATAGAGAAATAAAAGAAAAAGATATTTATATCTTAAAATTTATAGTCACATGCTTCCTATCGCGCACACATAATGGTATTAATGAACCATGAAATACTCCATCTGCAACGGCGTAATAACAAAGGTTAAACGCATAGAATGCGTACAATGACGTCATGTTGAATTTAGTAACAACACAAGCCAGATATTGCCCCTTCGCACGACCGCGATTGTTTAAAAAATAATCCCGAAAATCGCCATAGGCGGCCGAGTTTGTTTGAAGACCTTCTTCCTCGACTCGGCTACTCCTACGCAGATAACCACGTAATTCGGTCGATTACGAGGTCTCCGCAAATATTATCGAAATCCTGTCCGCGCTCGGTTTCTTTGGCGGCATTTGCGGGATGGTTACGCTGGAAATTATATAACAGATAATCGGATACACACACACACAGCTGTATGCGGTGAAATAAACTCGGGAATTTACTGGCGAATAATCGTATCCAAGTAACCGTTTTATTTTCGTGTATTTTTTTTCTCTTGCATACATTTAACGCGTTCTTTTCATTGATGCTCTTTTTTTTAATTTTTGAAACTGCCTTAATTTTTCTCTGTTAAATTTTACATTGTATTTGAATTAATTAAATAATTTTATAATATATAGTTATAATTTTTTTTTTAGATATA
>NW_021850487.1:86350-92000 GCF_003651465.1 Formica exsecta
TATATTATATATATTATTATTTTCAACTTAAATTTTTATTGAATTTTATGTTACTATCCTTAAAAAAAAAAAATGATTTTCTATTAAAAATTTTTTTGTATTGACCAATCACATGGCTGAAATTAGACAAGTGTCTGCGCAACAGGCTCATTTAAATGAGTGTCGAGTGTTCCAATTATTTTCATTTTTCACGTACCTACTCTCGTTTTGTGGTTTGCTTACGCCTCCGCGAAGAAATGTAAGATCGACTGATAAAACGTTCCAGCATCCGAGAATCGTGAGCCTGTTGTCCCGCGGTTTGCGTAATCGCGGGAGCATAAAGTCAAACCTCCTATGTTCGAGATTAATAGGACTCTTTCGAAACTCGTATACGTTAATATGCCGAGCGAATTGTATGATTCGGTACCGGTACCGATAACAATCTATATCGCTCCTCCTCGGAGTTCAAACTGTATGGACCTGGTATTTTAATAGCGGTCGTTTACGTGTGCGCAAAACAATGTTCCTCGTACAATATTGCATAATAAAACATATGATAAGAAACATTTTGCGTAATTCTTATAATCATATATATATACACGAGACATATAAATATACAATAAAAATTAACATAATCTATGATAAATATTATATTAACGTAATTTTTTATGCTTCCAAAATATAATATTCTATATTATTATATTTTTACATGTATTTAGAAATTAGTTATATATTGTATAAATTAAAAACGAGTATTTAGACGCTAATACAAGTGTTTCTTATATTTGATTTAGCATCTCGATCCCATAAATGGCTTCAAATGCACTTTAACGATAATCCCTCGCAACATTCGTCACGCGAACGTCAAATTAATCTCATGCAACGTCGGCTAATTTGTTATCGCGTAGAAAGTGAATGAGAAAATCTTTGTAACGTCGCTTCGTTAACATTGTTTCATGGAAGAAAGTAGCGCTAAGGTTGATTAATGTCGTCCTTCGCGCACTTTCAACTTTCAGATAGAATACCTTCTAAATTCCATCTCTCATTTCTGAGATCCATTTCCAACCACGCCTGTTAAAGAATTAAACTATTGACATAACGATAATTCCGTAAGGCAATTATTAAAGGAAAAAAGATTTCGCGAATAATTGTCAGTGCATTCAAATCAACCATTCACAATTTTTTAATCAAAAAATATTTATTATTTATTATTTTCGTATTAAAAAAAAATGGCATAAAATATGCTAGCAAACAATTATTTATTAATCAAATTATGAACAAAAAATTAGTCAAGTATCTACTATTGTTATTACAAAAAATAATATACATTATGATGCATAAGAGTAAAATATAGATATTATATTATATACAAAAATGTGTTAATTTTAAATTAAACTCGTTACTAATTTATTGGACATGACAGAACTAAATAGCATGAAAACAAATCGCGTGTCACATTGTGCGGGGAATCGAATACCTGCGGATCTTACGCGGTTTCTCTGTACGAAGAGGCAAGAAAGGCCGAAGCAGAATCGATTTCTCGGAACGGATCGCGGTCGAGAGATCGATGGCAGTCGCGGAAGGACGACAAGAGGAAGCGACAAGTTTACAGAGTAAACACGATTCAACGGGCGTAGAACGTTTTATGAGCCCTCTCCCTCTCTCGCACTCTATTCTGTAAAATATCGGGTGCACATCCGACTCCGAACTTCCTCACACACGTGCACGTGCTTTAAACGAAACATTGTTATCTAAAAATAAGAGAAGGAAATAGCGGAAAGCGCGTTAGCTTTATCGGGCGATCGACTCGTTGAATAAATAATTTCACCTACGATACGTTGATCAATCGGTTCGCGAGGATTATTACTTGTTTTATCAGGACGCGAGATTGTTAAATACTTGTATACAGATCGCAAATATAATATCCCATTCATACCGAATGGCGTGCGGACTCGGGTTCGCACGACCGAGCGCACATTAAGCCGACGGATGTTTTTTTCTCTCGCTCCCTACCGGGTATACAAATCAAGCGCCGTGAACCACTTTCGCGAGCGTGTTCACGTGCACACGCCTGGACGAAACACTGTTGCAAAGCGCGCGGCTAAAGTCGCATAAATTATAGCGGAGTTTACCGGGAGAATTTATCCAGCTCCTCTCTCGCGTACGCGCTTAAGTGGTAACATTCCGACTTGGCCAGACGAGGTCTGGGACATTTTCACCGAATCATTTATCGCGAAAAAAATATCGTGAACAATGAAATTAAAATCATTAAAGTTTGGCGAATCTCAATATTTTCAATATACCGTAAATATCATTATATCATAAGAATAAAGATAATGTAAAGTCGTGTAAATTGGATTGATAAATTTTTTAAAAGTATCACAGTGATAATTCAGTCTCGCACGCCGATAAAATTAAACTCGCGCTCTTCTCTCTCGGCCCGAACATAAAATGCGTGCATCACCGCCATCGAGGCACACATACACTTGCCAAAGTACCGGTCACAAGGTGCAACTTAACGTCGGCCATAATCTTAATGATCTGGATTTCCTCCTTTTGTAATTACAGCGTGGATTAACCGTGCCGGTTGCCGGAGCTGTCTCGCGATGCACGTTCCAGCCAAGCGGGCCATGGGAAACGATTCTCGCTCGCTTAATGTACCGCTCGCCATCGTTACAGTCTTCGACCTCTCCCCCTGTATGTATCTCTATTCTAGCGCCATCATCACGTGCACGGGCTCTCTCGGTTGTTACGGCACGACGCCCACGCGACCCCGCTCGAGCGTACGCATGCGTGTGCCGCTTACGTTAGAGCGAGGAAAATAGGCTTTCGCAGCCTTGCCTTACAATTGTTTAACCCACTCGCCGCGCGTGCAACCATATTTATTTTCCTTCGCGTCCGGTTATCACCTGATTATGAGTTGAGCCACATTTATGATTTGAGCTAAATAATTTCGGGTTATCGAGAATGACCATTCTAAATTATAGTTATGTAATACAAAAAAGAAGGAATTTATTAAATGTCTTAAAAACAAAATTAAAAAATAAAATAAAAATAATACAAAATTATAATTTTTTTATACAAAGATAAGAAAATTTTTCTAGCTCTTTCGGTATTAATTAGAATTGACAGTATATTTGTATCGAACTAGTCACATGTGCCATTTGCGGTAGGCGATAAAAAGCAAATATCATCGATATATTTTCCTTTCATATTTATTTTCCTTCGCGTCCGGCTATCAGCTGATTATCAGTTCTAAATTATAGTTACATAATATAGAAAAGAAGGAATTTGTTAAACATTAAAATTTTGTTAAAGAAGGAATTTATTAAAAAATAAAATTTCGTGTTATTTTCATTTTATTCGTTTAATTTTTTTTTGAGTGAAATAAAAATAATATAAAATTTTAATTTTTTCTCATACAAAGATAAAATTTTTCTAGTTCCTTCAGTGTTACAAATTGACATTCGTTTGACACATTGATATTCGTTTCGAACTAGTCACACGCGTCACTTGCAGTAGGCGATAAAAAGCAAATATCATCGATAGACAAAATCGAGAAGCGATAAAATGGATAATATATTCAATCGCGCGCGCAGACTGTCAATTATCTCATGACAGCCGTGTCGGTGTCTCTGGGCATTATCAGTCGTTACAAATCGTTACATGTCCGTAGAGCGCATTTGCGGTGCCGCAAACTCCGGCCCTCTTTCTTGGGCGAGGCCCGCGCGCCGGCCGATGCAAAAAGAAAAGCAACATTCCGCGCAGGATTCCGCGTGAGGTGTACCGATCTCACGCGTGAAATCGCATCCACCGGTACGCATTATCTGCCGGCAGCGATCACGGCCGATCGCGCGCGCGGTCTATTGATTTATGATCGCCGCGAATCGTAAAGCTGGCCCGGCTTTCCCTGCGAAGACTTCATGCCAAAACTCGTCTAGGAGAGCGTAATAATATAGTTTTAACCCGTGCAATTCTATTGATAATTCGTGTTCGATTTCATGACAAAATTCCGATCTCGCGTAAATGTCATAGAAATCTGTTTTATTTAAACAATAAGTTTCACGAGCGTTATAGGTAGTCAGTAACGAAGAAGTTTCTCGTTCAGTTTTTAAAATGCAAGTTTCGAAGTTGCGTCATTGCATCTCGAATTTGACACACGATAAAATTAGGTATACATTTATAGCGAGCGAGAATCACACAAGTTCTTTTCTTAGATCGTACGAATAAATTTTATGACAATTTTTTCAAGCGCGAATAAAATATGTGTAATTTTATTTCTGTCGTACTATTTTTGTATATCCTATCTTGAAGAGGACAAAGTCAACAATTGTCATTCGTCGCTATGGAACAACGATGCGCAAGGCCGTTGGAATTTTCTCGAAGCGTTTTTCTGCCGCGAAAAAAATACGTCGTAATATTACAATTCACGTACGTGTTTTATAAATTAATACGATCGATTTAAAGAAGGGGAAACGCGCCTGTGAAATAGCCGTGCGATAAATTCTGCGATATACACTAGCGATTTCTCGTCGTACGTATCGCGCCCATCCTATCTCACTGGAGGTTTACGTCGCCTAGACAAAAAGCGAGAAAACGAGATGCGAGTCGGATCGTGCACATTCTGGTTAGAAATAGGCGCGAGATCCGACAGACGGTGCGAGCCGTTTATTTCGATAATTCGCTCGTTAAAATACTGATCGAAAGAGATCCAGCGGCGCGATGCAGCAACAATTCACAGACAGACACCGTCTCGCCTTCTGTCGGCGCGCGCGAGATGACGCCGGAATTTTCTCTCTCTCTCTCTCCTCTCTACGGATAGAGAGAGAGAGAGGCGCGCGCTCGCATAAGCGAAATAGCTGGGCGAGGCGGCCGATTGGTTTCTTGGCACTATTCCCCTCGGCCCGCGAATCGTTCCTCATCCACGTCGTGGTAAAACCCGCTCTCCCCGTGTCCGGCGAAAGTCACGGGAATGGTTGACACAATTGGACGAGCCTCCGCTTTTGTCTGCCTCCCGAACTACCCCCCTCCCGTCGCTTCTCGTCCAGTTAATACGCACTTTGTTAAGAGCGAGCCTCTCGATTCGTAATATGGCGAATCGGATCGATTATTATTCAAATTGTCAAAAATATATATCTTATGTAATTTAGTACAAAGATTCGCTCGATGATTTGTGACGCAGATTTCGTGGTGGAAATTAAATAAGATCAACGAGAAATATTGCGATAATTCGGTTTCTTTGTAAACGCGATATCAATATAAGAATCGCGCTCTTAAATTTTAAATATCGCTCGACGTTTTAACATGAGTTACGCGCGAGATAGGGGATCTTCAAAAGGGAAGGCCATTTTTTTTTTTTTTCTACTATAGAAAGCCGCTCGATCGATTAATCCTGCAAGGATTGAATATTTATACTTCTCTCGCACGCACGCGAGTCACATTTACGCAATTACGCAATTCTGCGATATCGGTTGCAAGCGCGAAAGACTGAATTATTATTAATGTCACCGCGACAGATTTCTCTACCGGCGAAGGAAAATAATTATCGATATCGCGGGCGCGCAGAGAGAGACTAACGATCGATATAAGATATCTCTCTCGTCGCGCCGACCGGTCCCGCTCTCGAAGGTACGTTCAATCACCGGTGCATGTATATCGCAACGTGAATTAC
>NW_021850487.1:92284-107011 GCF_003651465.1 Formica exsecta
CCTGCGACGAGTGTGACGAAAGTCGTCAAAATTCGACCGGGAATTCGCGAATGTGATGGGGTAGACGGGCGCCATGCCGCCGCGCTCGTTAGCCATTATTATGAGCGTAGCTGAATCACCGTTTTCCTTGTCGTCATCGTCGTTGTCCTCGTTGTCGTATATATCGGGGGTTTCGCGCGACGAGTAAAAAGTTTACGATCGGGAAGGATCGAACAATGAACAAGAGCGAGAGGGACGAGTATTCGGTCCTGAGATACGGCGGTAATAACCCTCCCCCCCCCCTCTGGGGAGGGGTGGGGTTCATTAAGCGCATTGTTGCATCCCGAGGGCGAGTCTCGTCCTCTCACTCTCTACGATCCTCGCGTACGCATTCTTCGTTCTCTCGCACTGTTCTTGCAGGAAAGCGCGCCTTTGACCGATCGTATCCTCCCTTCCCCTGCGTCGATCGAAGAGGTCACGACGACACCTGAATAGAGGATCAAAAAAAAAAAGAACACCGCGTTGAGAGCCTTTTTTTTCGCGTGTGTTCGCGTTGACACGACACGCGAATTTTGAAAGGCGATGATGACTCGCGAGCCCATCGAGTAGACTTTTATTATATTCAAACTGTTACTAAAAGTATAGATATTTTCAAAATTGTAAGCGTATTACATGCGAATAATATATTTTATAATTCTTTTAGCGCTTTTGTATATGTGGATTAATTTTTGATATCGACTGTTGAAATTGCAAAGAACTTTACAAAAAAAAAAATCTATTTTATATATCCAATTAAATGCGAGATTTAATCGATTGCGAGATTTATGAGCGCAACAAGTATTCGTTGATCGCGAAATGTGAAGTATAATTTGACGCGAGGCGCCGATTCATATTTGTAAATGTTAGTAGAACAGCCAACTGCAATCGCGATTTTCGTGTCGTGGTCATAATGCTAGCGCGATGAGTTTGTTTGAAGTAAATAATTTTGTGGGAAGCGCAACGACAGAACGATGTTCGCAAACGCCCAAAGTAAACAACTGAAATAAATGACCTCCCGTTATAATAATAACGACGACGGTACACCATTATTCGTTTGTCCCCGGAGAGCCGGTAAAATGGAGTAAATGTACGACCAATGTTATATACTTGTTCATATTCGCGAAATCGGTATGACCCGGAGGCACGCATCATCATTTAAATTCTTTTATTGTTCTGAATTAATCATTGTAAAATCTACGCGAGCTGGAAAACGCTATCGACATTTATTCTACGCTTGCAGGGATATGTTAAAAAATGATCTACAAACTCTGTCGTATTTTTAACGTCTTAATATTGAATATGTACATAAATCTGTCTAAAATTAGCGGGAAGGAATATAAAGATTTTTTTGGTGCAATTTGCTAAAATAAGTTTTTTTTTCTAATGCTTTTCATTCATATAAAAAAACATAAAGCCATTTAAGTTTCAAGTAATAGATTTACAAATGTATTGAAAAAAAAAATTGAATAGCTTTCATTAAAATAAAAATTTTTAACTTGCGTAACATTTTCATTTTTTATCACTAAAAATAAAAATACAAAATATGTACTGCATATTCAATATTTCGTTAAGACATTGAATATATAAACGGAGAGATAGATAAATATTTATAATATATTTTAAATACATAAATCATACAACTTGATTTATTGGCAGATCGCCTACTGTTTATAGTATAAGAGCAAAATTATCAAAGAAAGAATTTAAAAAAAAAATTCCTTGAGTCCCCAAAAAATTCCATGTTTTTCCTAGAGACTAGACACCCTGAATAAGATTTTCGAGAAATTAATCTAAACAATATCGCCGTTAATAATTGACGGAGTAACGGCGAGATAATCAAGGCTACTAGTCGCCGCTGCCGCGCCGCTTTAATGATTATGTCATTCGAGAACGTAACAGGAGGTTGCACCCGGAGGTAGGAATTGCGGAGCGCGAGATAAGTGCGCGTTACCTGACCGGGTAATTAATATTCGAACGGGCAGTTAATGACGTCCGTGCGGCGGCGGCGACTGATTGAGCCCGGCATACTCTCTCTCTGTCTCTCGAAAATTCGCTGACTCCTCGCGATTCATTTCAAGCCCAGGGTCGTAACGCACCGAGCCCAGAGCTCCCTCCTCCCCCCCCCACTACCCCCCGTTTCTCTCAGCCGAGAATTAAACGGCGCTCGCCTCCTTTGCTCCTTCGATTCGCCGACTCGCGCACAAGTTCGCACCAAAGAGCCCACCTTATTCCCTTCCTCTCCATTTCGTCATCGCACCTTTATACCTTCCTCTGAAGTCACCGATTGCGACTCTTATTATATGTTTAATGTGCCAAAAAGACCGATTGTAGTCGAAAATCAACAACGCGATCGGCTCCGCGAAAAGCGAACGAAAGAAATGAAAGGCATATTTATATTATATCATTATGGAAGTCAAGGATATTGTGTTCGAAGATCATGATAAAATATATCGATTCGAAAGCGAGCATTTAATGATTATTATACGTAAATGGAGCGACGAAAAATATCAAATATTATTTGTAGAATGTCATACGTCTCTCTCGACGCACCAAGGATATTTCTGTTTTGTATAACTAATGAGCGACTAGAAATATGAGCGAGTGACTTTTTAGGTCAAAGACAAAATTGACGGATGGTGAAAGTATTAATATCGAAAAGCCGCGAGTGGCGTAGAGATAAACAAAAACAAATTAAATTATCAAGAATACTTTCCGAGAATACTCCTGAAAGTCCGACGAGAGTAAAGGAATGTCTCAGGCATAACGTGTCTCGGATGTTTGGTAGTGCAGACCCCGTTTCGGAATTGGTTGCGTAACAGGTGACAGAAACGCGAATAGAAAAGAAGAGACGAGCGCTTTGTGCCAATGCTAGATGTAGACATAGTAGAAGGTAAGGTATTTTTCAAGATACAAAAGTATGTTTGATAAAAACTAGAATATCTTTTCTGGTAACAGAATAATTTTGAATTTTATAGACGTGTGTGTAGAAATAAATAAATAAATTTTAATAAAGAGAGAGACTGTCACAAATAAAATTTCAATACTAATTTGTAAGATTATTAATAAGTTAATAATTAATAATAAGAAAATGTTTGACGGCCATCAAACATTTTCTTATTATATTATTTAATAAAATATAATCAATTTTTTTTTTATTAAAATTAAATCATTCCTGCCTTTAAAAGGTTAATAATGAGAATGCTATAAAAGCTAATAAATTTATATTTATTTGTTCCATCTGTTGATGAGACATGGGGAAGACTGATGCGAGGCTTCCGGCACAGAAAGGAATTCGGGACGGTGATCTTCCTCGGGACACGCGGAACGAAAAAAAGCCATTCCTACTCTGTCTCTTTCTGTACAATTTTATTTCGTCTTTTTCCACGACAAATTTAATAGCGGCCCTTCTAACGGAGGCTGACGTACCTTATCGGTCCCGCCTGTACGCCCACGCGTCATCTGACAAATGCCCGAATAAAAAGGCATTCGTAGTCGTCAACAAACTCGTTGTACGGACACGGAAATAGAAAATTTCATCTTGTCTCATAGCCGCCGGTAGTCGCCTGTTAGGCTCGTGCCGGGATTTTGAGAGAAATGGGACCAGTATATTAGTGAATGAAGCAACATCGTTAGATGAGTCTATGCTTTTCTTGAATAAAATGAATATCTTCAGCTCATGTATTTACTCTTCAGATATCGTTCTTTAGAAAACCGTTAACATTGCGTGAGAAACGTGTTATTAATTATGATTATTTTCTAATTCATAAATTATATAAAAACTAAAAACTCACATAATATTCTTATAAATTTATTAATAAATTTAATTAACCTATTATTAAAAAAAAAAAAGTATGTCCATATTATTTTATAAAATCACCGAGGTAAGCATTAAATTTTATGACCGTTTGCCGAAGCATATAATTTATTCTAAATTTCACATTGATTTCCAGAATGATAACAATTCGCGTTGAAATGTCATGCATTCATTCCCAGAGCCTGTTGTAAGATCTTTCGAAAGCACCCGCGATAGAATTATTATCGTCCGTTAAGAGAACCGACGAGAAGCGTTGCATCGATATGATAAATGGTTAGTGTGCATATGTATATGCCAATAAAGCAGCAAAAGCGCAAATATTTAAATATATAGTACGTATAAGAGTGGTCGCCATCTTTCGGTTATTTGCGTTTACCCGGCGAGGAACATTTTGTTCCGCTCGATTAATCTCCGCGAATCGCGCGCGTCTTGGATCCCTCGCACGTTTTATGCACGCTATT
Source organism: Formica exsecta (assembly GCF_003651465.1). Classification (NCBI taxonomy): domain Eukaryota; kingdom Metazoa; phylum Arthropoda; class Insecta; order Hymenoptera; family Formicidae; genus Formica; species Formica exsecta. Next base: position 96,578 of record NW_021850487.1, read on the forward strand.
GCTCTATATTCGGAGCGTTATGTATCCGAAAGAAAATGCATTTTCGCGAGATCATCAAAATTCAAGCGCCGATTCCGTTCGATCGCGCTCGACTGGGTAACCGCGATCTTCGTGACACGCAAAGTAAAATTAACATTCCTTCGGGCTAAGATTATAAGGGGATCGCGGTTTTTCTCTATTCCACTCTCAAGGACCGTCCGGGAATATTGTCTCAATTTCAAGAGATCTCTCCCTCAGCTTGTTTGCGGTTTTCCACCGCATCCAAGGATGCGCCTTTCTAAACTTGCTACTCGGATACCGAGAGCGATCTTTTTTCGTATACCTCGTCATTGAAGATACGAGGTGCGAATTCTGAATGGCTTATGTGAGGCGACCTGGCGGCAAATATCGCGCCGCCAAATTTAACGAACTGATTAATCGCCGAAGGAGCTATTTCGCGACCAAAGTGCGAGGCTCCGTAAGCGTTGGAGAGCAATAGAACATTTAAGAACGGACATACGCACATTCTCTCCTCGGAGTCATTACATGCCCCTTACGTAAGCGTTGTTATTTATCTTGGTGACGATCGCCAAAACATTCAATGTTAAAATAATAACGCGGAGGCTGCCAATGGTCCGCGCGAGAACGAAACGATTCCGACAGAAACTCACTTGCTACCTTGTTTAATATACTCCCGACGTTGTTCGATATCGGCATAGATCAATTTGCGGATCGTATTAACAGCCAACAACTGTCAATTGAATTTGTTTTCCGCGGACTCGAGCCAAATCGAACCTGTCGATACTCCATTCACACACTCATTACTACGCAGCATTTATTATATACTAAGAAGAAAATATGTACAGAGTGGCCTCAAACGTTTCGGTCAGACTTTGATATTGAATTTGATAGGAAATTTAAGTCTGAACAAAAGATTTCCTATAAACATGGGTCGAAAAATGCTTCCTTAAAAAGTTGGCGTTTTTTTTTTTTATTTTTATTCATTTTCTATTATTACAGTGCTATTTTAGTTTAAAAAGAAGAATTATTTTATTTTTATGAAAGAAAAAGATTTTTATTTTTTATTTTTATTGATTTTTCCCACGAAATTTTTTAAGTTTCATTTTCATTTTCTTTTTATTTCATTTTCTTTTCACCTTCTGCTCTTTCTTTCATCCTCCTATGATGATCTGTTTAAACAATGTAGAAAAGTAAAATTTTTTTAGTGGAATAACCAACAGGCAAGATAAACATTAAAAGCTAAGGCCATAATAGTATAAATGAAGAGTATTTTTAAAAAGCTCTACCGTCGATAGGCGAAAAAACATTTTTTTTTGTACATTTGAAACTGGTTATCTCAAAACTTATGGACCGTATTACAATCATTTTGATCTCATTTGAAAGATAATTTAATTCTCTACAACTTTTATTTTATACTTTTTCGTAAAAAATGCATACTTTCCCTGATATTTGTAAAAATGTATAAAATAACTGTGATTTTACAGATTTTTGAATGCTAACTTTTTAAGGAAGCATTTTTCAACCCATGTTTATAGGAAACTTTTTGTTCAGAATTAAATTTCCTATAAAATGTCAACGTCTGGCCAGGACATTTGGGCCCACCCTGTATAAAAATAAAATAATTAAAAAATTATTACAAATATGAGCTATTTTTTATATAAAAAATTGTTTTTAATTCTTGAAAAAAATAATTTTCTAAAATTTTTATAAAAGTGAGATAATTTTTTCAACATCGTTTCATATTATTCCAAAAAACTCTCGTTAACGTGGAATATAATTCGCTAGGTAGAAGATTTATACAGTGCTTTATTACAAATGCAACATGCATCTTCGAAGGAAGATGCACATGACGCGAGCGGACGCACGCGCACGGGATTGCATAACCCGTGATACCTCGTCAAAAGATACACGCGAGTGGATGTGTAAATCTGCTTTCCGGAGGCTCGCGATATATTCACGACGAGCCGCGCTTTGATTCTCCAAGAGACGCGCGCGCGTTTTCGCGGAGGCCGACGGTGGTGATTTTGGACGGATGCGGCCGCGCATGACGAATCTATTCTCATTTCGTTTCCCTCCATGAGCCCGAGAGAGTTACACGTCCTCTACCTGTATCCCTCACACGCGCGCGAGCGCGATACTGGCCGGTTTACCGTGCCAGTTATTTCGTAACGCCACGGGAAAATTTCTCGCCGCCTTCGCAAACCTCGGAGCCGCTCGTTAAAATCGCGGAGTACTTTTGAAACCTATTCCGAATTTTATCGCGGACATTCTGCGCCCGTGATTCATCAACTGCATCATGAAGAGTAAAAAAAGTATCGAAACTTCCTGTGTCATCGGATGGATATATCGATATGAATATGCATGTATTATCAATTATATTGTGATTGCACATTGGAAATTTGAATTCGATGAATAAACATGATGACAGCTGAACTACTATTGTTCTCAATCCTCGATACGAGCTTTTATATTTATTTTAATATCTCTTGTTAAAATTAAATTAAATTATTAATATCTTTTATTAAATTACTAAATATTTTCTATACTTAAATTGCAAATGATGGCAGCGATGAATCACGCGAAGACAAAAATTGAGTGTTTATAAACAGACGAGAGAAGCACGAATCGAAAGCTTCTAAAGCTTTTTCCTCTCGATAGCAACGGTAATTCGGGTTGAGTTTGACCGCGTTGCTGACCGGCCGCGTTGCTAGACCGAGGAGGGGGTTCTCCGAGGGATGCTGAAGAGGAAAACGGGAGGGAGGGAGGTAAAGTGGAGTGAGACGTAAGAAGTCAAAGACGTAAATAGAACGCCCAAGTTAGCCTAACGGGTCTTGCTAGGCGGATCGAGAGGGAAGTTGGACCTGGCGCGCGCTTACCAACCAACGTCTCTTCGTCTACCCATAGCTTTCCCCGCCTCTCCCTCCTCGCCCCGCCGACACTTTTCGCATTTGCCTACGTCCGTCCGTTGCCCATCATCGCGCGCGATCCAACGCGGGGCATCCATTACAGATAAAAACTCGCATACGCTAATCTGACAAATGGACATAAGTTGCTATAAAAGTCAGGGGAAATTGATAAGAGATCAGAGATTATAGCGGAAGAAATCACGGGTAAAATCGACCGTTACTTTTACCGTTACCATAAATTATATTCAAATAACAATATCGATAATTTATAAAAAAGGAAAATTGCACAAGCATGAGCGAGTGAAACGCATCAATGCGAGAGGTCGAGAGCGAGTGGAAGAGTGAAAAAGAAAATTAATGAACAATGACTCAGCCGGCCAAACTATCGGAGCATCGCGTACATCGAGAAAGGGGGGGGGGGGACCTTGTCCTTTCTCTTTTCTCTTCTGCCTTAATATTTACTTTCCACCGCCGCCGGGATATCGCCCCGGAGATTTCTGTTACGGGGGAGCGAGGGCGACGACAGCTTTATGAAATCAGCGCCCCGCGCGATTACCGCGCTTCTTCCTCACCCGCAAATAAGAGAAAGTCGAGCCGCTCGCAACCCTCGTATCTCGGCGAATAAAGAAATCGTCGATCCGAGACTCTTCCATTTCTTTCGCGCCACCTGCCCGCCGCATTTCATCGCGTCTAACAGATATCTAAATTCGGCCGCTGTCGTTCGGCCCATCGATCTTTTCCCCGGCGACAGGCGGTTGCCGTAAAACGCGTAAACGAACGCGAAAATAGTTTGGTGTTGGAAGAAAAAAAAAAAGAGAATATATTCTCCCAGACCTCATTAATGCGTCGAAGAATGTCGCGTGGCTCGTATTTGCGTTATGAATAATTTCGTCGCGTCGCTATTTTCTTCCTCTCCTTTCCACGTACATTGGAATCTTCAATTTATGACATAACTCGCGATGGGCGCGAGAAACGGGTTAGTACGTCCGAATGTCAGATGACGAATCTTCGGCGAGAGAAATTTTTCGACGTGCGATAAATAAAATTCCACGCGGGGGCGAAAAATTGAATTATTGTACCCAGACCGCCATGGTCACGAGAACAATTTAACGACGAGATAAAAACAACGGAAAAGAATTTTACGCGACAAAGAAATACATATCTGTCTAAATTCATCATTCAGTTCGATTCAATGAGCGGAAAAATACCCGTCACCCGTTATCGAGACTGTTGCAGCTACGATAAATTACCAAGTATTCCCAGACTGATACGTTACGTCAAATTTTCTATTTCTCGTCATCGAAGGACGGAGGCGGATGCGAAAGCGACCGGAGGCAGTGTCAAGTTTCAAATACGAAGACTCCATGAAGGCGTTACGCGTTGAAATTGTATGTGTATATCCTGGATTTTCGCACCCGCGCGACTTGGACACGCGTCGCACAACAATCCGGCGTTCGCGTCGCGCGTAAAAATAGCGGGAATGGCATCGCGAAAAGAAATATTCCCGTAGATTTCACGAGCACGATCTCGTTACGAGGGTTAAATAAAAATATTAGCCCACGCTCTCTCTCTCGCTCGCGCGCGGCAACACGGCGAGCCGCAAAGTGAAATGTTTGCACGAGTTTCTGCCCTTCCCCCATAACCTTCCCCTCCCCCGTCCCTTCCTTCTACCCGTTCTCATCGGAACGCAGACGCGTGCATAATCCTCGAACGCGTGTAGGTTCCCCGAGGCCGACGCGTATCAGAGCATGCAGATGAGATCACGTCTCGGATCCTGAAGAATCAGGAGCATTCGTAGGAGTAATTCGAAAATTCTATTCTGCATTCTTTACACGTTCCACGTCACGAACAGGAATCGCGAAATCACATTCAAGACGCAATAAACCCTCTTTCCACAGTGTGTTTAAAAAAATTATTTAAAACAAAATATTATCCCACATGTACAATTTTTGACAAGTTATGGAATGTTGTAGAAATTAAATCTTTATGTCAAAAAATTCTTTAAATCATATTTATAATATCTATTTAATTCGAACGATAATATTAAATATAATTTACAGAAGATAAATAAAATGATTTATTTATAGGATATAAAATATATGTATATTACTTGGAAAATAACACGCTTAGCGAAGTTCGCTTCATAAATTGTTGCCGATATCAGCTCGTAAGTTATGTATATTATCGTATCTCGCGGCTATGATATGAGCGGCGAAACGAATTCGAGGCGATCCGATAAGAAAGTACAAATTTACGTCGAGTTGTCGATGCGTTTCGTAATAGCATGTTTTTTTTTTTTTTTACAAAGCGCCGTCGGAATAATGTCTTAACTGACCGCTGCGAAGAGTTGTTTACCCATCGATCGGGAATGAACGAACGAACAGGAGTGTATAAGTATTCGGTAGAGTCGTTTGCACTTTGTATCAAAAAGTTGTACGGCGCGACCATCCATATACAAAATTTGCATACGAGACGTACGATGCTCGCCATTTTGCGTCGCTTGTTGTGGCGCTCGATGAAAACGCGCTCGGATAATTAATAATCGCCGGACGGACGCTCGATTATTTTTAACGGTAAAAAAAACGCGCACAATTATAAACATAAATATACAGCGCGTTCGATAATTCGCTCTTGCGAATTATTTTATTGAGATAACAGTGTAAAATAATAAAGGGTGTCTACTCAAATATTGTAAAAAATTCCTTGAAAATACCCTGATCTTCCAGGTATTTTTGTTCAAAAAATTCCAGATAAAGAAAATATTTTCAAGAATTTTTGGTGCATTTTCCTAAAATAAGTTTCTTTTTTGTTGTACGTTTTCTAACGCAAATGTACTGGAAAAAAAACAACTGAATAGCTTTCGTTAAAATAAAAATTTTTAACTTGTAGTTTCATTTTTATCACTAAAAATAAAAATAAAAAATTTCGTTAAAATATTGAATATATAAACGGAGAAATAGATAAATTTACAGTATAAGAGCAAAATTATCAAAGAAAGAATTTTTTGAAAAATTCTCTTCCCAATAAAATTCCATAAGAATTCCCTAACAAAAAAAATCCTTGTACAAAAAAGTTCCTCAAAAATTCCAGGTTTTCCATATTTTTCTAAGAAATAAACATCTTGTAAACGAACGACCATCGCGAGAAGGAGCTGCGATTCCGGCCGGTTTTCTGTAACTAAAATTCATCCGCGATTACGCGCCGCCGCCGCCGCGACGGCGAGGAAATTACTTCGGCGGGGAAAGAAGCCCCTTCGAAGGAAATATTGCCTTCGCACACTCTTCGCCTCGCCCAATTTTGCACGCTCTCGCCTCGCCTCGACCGTCTCGGCGGAACGACGAACACAGGGGAAGAACTCGTTCCGTTGATGTTTGTTCCGCAACGCTCGATAATGCATTTAATCGCCCTCGAATTACTTTGCGAACGATCGATCGATCACTGTTTAACAAGCGAAACCGCGACTATACTCACGTACCCATTCGTTCTGCACGTAACGACGTATACAGGCGCTTGCAATCATTTCCGAAAATTTTCAAATATGCAATACCAGTTGGTTTATCTATATGTATATCAGAAACTACGAATTTTCGCAACAATCTAAAAATAGTTTTATAAAATCATGTTTAACAAACAATCAAATATATCATTATAAATAATTTATAATGTGTGTTATTTTTATGTGCTTCTTAGAATATTGACCAACCCATCTCACATCTTGTATTTTAAATTGTCCGTAATTACACTGGTTCTTGGAGGATATCTCACTCGATGTCATAATATACTTTTTTAATACATATAGCTAAACCGCCTACCATATCGACTTTACACTAGCATACCTGTCATAATTGAGGAATATTTCAACGACTTTAGCACCGATTCCAGGTGTTGCTGCGAACTTGTGTTGGTGGAAGCCGGGAAGCAACTAGCGAGCGCAATTATGGCAAGTCGAACGTTCGACGGAATGCGAAAAAAAATGTACTACTCCCTCTCTCAACATCGTACTTAGCATCACTTTGTTTATAGTACGGCGGCAATGTAAACATTGTCGCGCGCTCATAGGTATTCGCCGATGAAATATGTCTAACATCGAACGTATATTAAACGTTTTAAAACAGGTTCAAGCTCCTGAAAAAGAGCTTGTAACACGCGGATCTGCCGAGCGAGGGTTCGCCAATTGAGAGAGAATCGGCGGAATAATCGTTACCTTACTAGTGTCGAGCTCGTAATATCGCACTTATCGACAGGTGAGAGAAGCAGAACGATATCTAAAAGTAACGGAATCACGAAGGGAGAGGCGGGAGCGATTTTGATAACGATAATAAGCGACTCGGTAAGTAAAGCAGGGACGAGGAACTTTACGAATCTCGTTACGGGTCGCGGTCGATTTCGTATCGAAAGTATTCGTCTCGTTTCTCGCTGTTACACGAAAATTGCATCGTAACGATTTCGCGCCATTTGCCGAGTAATTACCTTGCTATTTCTGCCGCGAAACCGACATTGACTCGATAAGAAAAATTATTACACGAATTCTGAAAAAAATGACCAAATGTCAAATAAATATTTGCATTCATCCCTCTTTTTTCGCGATAAATAAATATAATCGTCCTCCACAAAAAAAAAAAAATTAAGATTTTAGTATATTCTAAATTAATGTTGATTTAGTACCAAATATTTTTTAAGAAACTTAATAACTATATTTAGCGATACATGATGAGAATAAACAAAGCACAGAAAATACTTGTAGTAATATATCGAGTGACGAAAAAGGGGCGTTATTCGTTGCTGGCGCTTAAAGGCACAAAAGGGGCAGAAAGGCGTCGCTTGGACGCTTTACATAGCATTTGCCAACGTCTGGCCATGCCGGGAATGGCAGAGGGGAGACCTTCTGCCTTTATACCGGCTAATACTTTGGACGGAAATATCCGTAATGCAAGGACAAGCAGGCTGTTCTAGCTTAGCCGCTCGCATTGAACGCGAAATATTCGAGCCAAGCTTTCCAAGCCGGGCGAGATAAGCGACCCTCGCAATTGCGGTCGAATAGAATTCGATAAGCAAGTGCAAGAAGTCGACTCTCGTTTATAAATTTTTCATATAGAGAAAATAAACGCGGATTTCAGTCAGAGGAATCACGCGCAAACGATCGGATTTGCGGAATTTTTGACGCAACACTCGCGTATCAAAGAGCGATAAATGATCGCGCAGGCGAACGAACTTCCGCTTGCGTAAACGCGAAAACTCGCCGACGTCAGACTTGCCATTTTAAGGCCCGTTCATGAACTTGACGGCGTCGTTTTAATTCGAAATGCAACGTGCATCCGATGCAACCCACGCGTTCGCTCGAGTGAATCGTAGACGAAATGTAGACATTAAAGTCAAAAATATATTTGCGCCGAGTCGCTGTTTTCCGCGATTGACAGCTCATCGGTGCACACAATGCGCCGCAAGAGGCCAAATGTGATTCTCGTTTCGCGCGTAGGTGAAATGTCGAAGGGTCTCGCCCGCGTGCCTCGACCGTTAAGCCATCTCCTAAAAGCGTAGTTAACTCCACGTGACGCGAGTTTATATTTTCCCCGCTGATTAATGGTGCACCATCTGCGCGTGAAATCGAATAAACGGATAAGACATCAATCGTGTACGAAAGAGCACTCGCGTGTAAACCGCGAGGCAAACTCGAGACAAATTCCCGTTTTTCGTCGGAGTTGGAGCGGATCAACAGAGTCATACGTGGGTGGCGTGCCCGGTGACTCGCATAAAGATGCCTGGATCGTCACGTTGAATCGCCGTATTTCGAAACCTGCTCGACTTATAACGACGATTGCGATACGCAATCGCCGTCGCGACTACCGTATTCGAATTTACCGTCCTCGACAAAAACACCTGATTAATTATGAACGAAGCTCGGGGATCGTCATAATTTTCGCGACAATGTGTATAAAATACGAGCTTGTTCGCGAGGGAGAACGCGATCTCGTAGAATCGCGTCTCGCGAGAATGTAGACACTTTTCAACTTTATCATGAGATGGACTTAGTGCCAACTTGTACATCGGCGCCTTTCGAAATTAGGCCAACTCGCAGCAACAATGTAGTCGAGAGCCAAGTTAAGATACACAGCGGCTTTTAACGAAATCGGACGAATATTGAGGTCCGTGCGACAAACTCCGCCCATTATTTTTCAAGGTTGAGTTAATCCAGACGAAGCAAATATCGAGCGATAAAATTAATTACAAATTTATCCTCAATGTATCAAAAATACAATTATTTTCTTTGTAAAACTATGTACAGTGTAAATTAGAATTATTAAAAAAATTGATAGAGTGGGATAATAAAATTATTCTCCAAGAAAGAATATATTAATAATAAAATTAATTACGGATTTATTATCCCCAGTGTATCAAAAACACAAAAATTATTTTCTTCGTAAAACTATGTACAGTGTAAATTAGAATTATTAAAAAAATTGATAGAGTGGGATAATAAAATTATTTTCCAAGAAAGAATATATAAATAATAAAATTAATTACGGATTTATCTCCAGTTTATCAAAGATACAAAAAATATTTTTATTGAAACTATGTACAGTGTAAATTAGAATTATAAAAAAATTGATAGAATGGGATAATAAAATTATTTTCCAAGGAAAAATATATAAATAATAAGTTTCCTTAACGATCCTGTTTTCACGCAAATAACATTACGTAAAGACAAATGTATCTCATATTAATATTGAGAAATTTTGTGCGTTATTATTAATATGTGAACATTTGTTCAACGAATTTATCACGTGAAACAATCGGCGGATTGTCGTAGGGTAGTGCGAGGGAGTAAACACCTGCCGCCATCATGACAGGAATATATCTCGTCGCCTAATTTTCTAGAAGGACGCGATTCTACAGCTCGATAAACTTGTTTATTTCGCGGCGCCTGAGTTCACGATCCGCCAAAATATCATGACAGATGCATCATATACATTCCCCTTTTATTCATCTGCACTATAATAGAGTTTGACACTTTTACCTCACGATAAAATAAGTAACATTACGCGAAAGTGAGAGATAAACACGTATGTCGTGCACAACACGCTCCGAAATGTTAAAGACACAGGATAACGAAGAATTATGAGTGATGCCTGACGTGGATGGTGTCCAGCTGCATGTTGTTGCTTCCGAGAATTATGTAACTATGTCTGCGAAATACGACTTTACTTCTAATGAATATTTACAACTTCTCTCTCTCTCTCTTTCTTGCATATGGCATATATATAAAAAATCATAGAATGGCATATATATATAAAATCATAGAATATACAAAATATTTATGATCTTTGCATTTGCATGTCTTTATCTATAGACATTTCTATCAATAATGGCAGATAATTATACCTTGATAAAAATATCAAGCAGAAATTTTTAAATACAAATTAATAAAAAAGAAAAGATCTCATATTCTTCATATAATGCAAAATGTATTTTAATAGACACCTAATTTCAAAATGAAAATTTTTTTTAAATAAATATAAAATATTTAAAA